>NW_027514406.1:900000-1169269 GCF_048772815.1 Callospermophilus lateralis
AGGTTTCTCGTAACAACCATAGCAGTTGTCTGGGCTGCAAAATGTGGCTTGTGGAGCTTGGTGAGCAATTGTTACACCTGCAAAGAACCACAAAGTTCTTTTGACTCGATGGGCCTCGCGTGCATCTCCTATCCCATCCAAGGGCAGCGCACAGCAACACTGACCCTTGCTGTGCAAGAACTCAGTCCAGGGCTGCCAGATCTCCTGATCACCTGGAGCCCAGGAGCCCAGCCCGGGTCAGCCCTGGGGGAGGGAAGCCTGGTCCTGAGCACAGAGTCTGAGGGGGACTCCCCTGTGTGTGCCCATGGCCTTCAAGGAGGGCTACTGCAAGAGGTGGCAGGGTCTCCCAGGGCACTGGCCTCCCCTTTGCTGCAGGACACCTCTCTACACCCACCTCCTCCCAAGCCACCTAAGGGACAGAAAAAGTAGTTAGGGCCTCACTGTCTGCAATGACACAAACATGGGCTCTTGGTCACTTGTAGCTGTGTGACCTCTGGCTAGTTACTCAGCCTCTCAAAATTTCACTTTCTTCATCTGTAAAACAGGGGAGGAGAGCCTCTCTTTGTAGGAGAATAATGCTGCTCATCAAATTCCGTCATTCCTGTCTATAAACACATTATGGTTCCAGAAGCCTTGGCGCATGCCTGTAATCCCAGCAGCTCAGGAAACTGAGGCAGGAAGATCACCAGTTTGAGGCCAGCCTCAGCAACTTAGAACACCTTGTCTCAAAAATAAAGGAGGTGGAGGCTGTGGATAAAATTCAGCAGTAAAGCACCCTGGGTTCAGTCCCCACTACCACAAAAGAAATAAAAATAAAAAAGGTATTGTCCCTTTTCTGTTGTAATACACCTAAAGGCCCTGGCTATGGGGTTAACACAAGTAGTTACCTGGGAGTTTTCCAACCCTGGATAAACAGGGAGTCCCGTAAGCAAAATCTGATGCCCAGGCCTAATTCAGAAAGGAGAGAAGGGAGATAAGGCAGCCCACCTCTCAGCCTTGCCTTGGCTTAAAGTGGGAAACCACTGATCTAGTCTATTGGCCTCCAGACAGATAGGGAAACTGAAGCACAGAGAGGTGGTGTGACTGGAGCAAAGTCACACAGCAAGCAGGAAGCAGGGCTGGACCAGAAGTTCCATGCTGACTCCTGCCTGCTGCCCCAGCTCATCTAACCCTTAGTGTGTTAGCAACACTCAAGGCCTCCAGGGCCAGACACAAAAGGGGCAAAGAGGACTCGGCTGCACTCCGGAGTCATGGAAACTGACAGGACAGTGCCAGCAATTCTTGCTGTGTAAGAACTCAGTCTGGGGCTGCCAGATCTCCTGGTGACTTTGAAGGACAGTTAGAAACCTGAGTTTTTGTGCAAACTTTCCTGAATCTTAAGAATTAAGTTCTAGGGCTGGGGTCGTGGCTGAGTGGTAGAGGGCTCACCTAGTATGTGTGAGGCACTGGGTTTGATCCTCAGCACCACATAAATATAAAATAAAGATATTGTGTCCACCTAAAACTAAAAAATAAATATAAAAAAAGAATTGCGTTATAATTCCAAGCAAATTTTTTAAATATTTATTTTTTAGTGGTAGTTGGACACAATACCTTTATCTTATTTATTTATTTATTTATTTATTTTTAATGTGGTGCTGAAGATCAATCCCAGGGCCTTGTACGTGCTAGGCGATCGCTCTACCATGGAGCCACAGCCCCAGACCCCAAGCAAATTTTTAACCTAAACAACCAACCAACAAAAACCTGGAGCTGGGTGTGCTTCTCTGGTTACCAGTTTGGGACCTCAGTTCAGGATTTCATGGTAGGACCTGGGGATAATTTTTTTGCACCGAATCAGGATAACATGAGAGGTTCTTGGAAAGTATCTTTCTCTATAAATCAGTGTCTGGTCCTGGTGGATCATATTCTGCCGTTACCTATTTGCTCCTGTGAGCCAAACAGTGCTGTCCCCAGATATTCTTGCCAAAAGGTTTTGAAGAGTTTATTACAAATATCGTTGTCTAGAGAACAGATTTAGGTACTGTCCTGGACCTGGAAGAACAGAAAAAATTAATGGAAAGTGCACTGCATCCCATGAGAGGGAGGAACAAAAAAGGCTGTGCTGTGGCATCTTCAGCCTCCCTCCATTGCTTCAGTGTGTAAGAGGGTAAACTGAGCCCCCTTGTGGAGCAGACCCTGAGGTCACATATCTATCTCAGAGCCCTAAGACCCTTCTTCCCCACTGGGTCAACAGTGACTTCTGACAGAATTACTGGATGCCTCTCCTGACTCCCTTTGCTTCCTGTGGATGCACCCACCATGCCCTCTGCTCCTTCATCACTGCATCTCCTGGTTCCTAGGCTGTGCTCACCTAAAGGGTCCCCGGTGGGATGCTGCTTCTAACGTGCTTCCCCTGTCTTCTCCCCATCCACTGTTCTTATGGGTTGGGATCCACTCACTCAGCCTGACTCTGCCTCACCAGCCCTGCCAAACAACTAAGCCCCACTATGTCCTCTCCATTTTTTTTCACATGCTCCACCCAGCATCTGGCCTCTTACCTGCACTGTTCTGCAGAGCCATGCCCACTCCACCCATTTGATCTTCTACATTGTGTCCATGTGGCTCATCTTCCACAGACATATTTAACACTCTAGGATTGCAGGATTTTCTCTCTAGCTCTGGAACCTTTGTAGTATGGCTTGTTTGATATAAGAATACCTCAATATTGTGATTAACAATGTTTCTCAAAAGTTAAAAAATAACATTAAAAAAATCTGAGGATGAGGCTCAGTTGTTATGTTCCCCTAGTTTGAAACCCTTGTACAAAAAAAAAAAAGAAAGAAAGAAAGAAAGAAAAAGGAAAAAAAAAAGAAAAAAATGAAATAGAAAAAAAGAATAAAGAAAGAAAAATAGGCAAGGCAGAAAAAAATGTGGTTCCTTTTTCTTATGTTATGTGTTACAAATTTAGCAGTCATGTTTACCTTTGTGGAGGCTGTGAAAAGTCAGTCTTTCATACATACTTCCATGCCCACACGTGACCTTTTGCTGTAAGGCTATTGCTTTATGTCAAGGTCTATAATTTACCTACCACCTCACTTAAATTGGAATTTTCAAATCCTAGGTTTCTCTGGTAGCAGGGTTCTTCTTCAGTCCTTGGAACCTGACTTCTTCCTTCAGTGCTCATTTAGTTTCAAGTTTTTTTTTTTTTTTTGAGAAGATACACTTGAAAATTGGGGACAGTAAAGCTTGCTTAAACTCACTCTCCCAATGGCCCATCAGTGCAGGAATGGAGATTGGGACCAGTGTCAGCCTGTTGTGGAATAGTTCTCAGGAGAACCATGGGAGCCCTGAGATTTTGGACTTGAGTGTTGGCATCAAGAGAAAAGATACTCACTCTCTGTGAACATTCTGCAGCAGATGAGGGACCCTGGAGATGACTCAGGCCCAACTCTGTCCCAATGGCTCAGATTAGGTACTATAGAGGTTCTGTGTTGTACTTTCCTTCCATCCTCAGAGACCTGAAAAACAATTGGTGACAAAGATGGCTGGTTTTCTTGACCTACATTGTTCCTGAACCTGAAGACAATGAACAGAAAGCAGAACAAGGAGGAAAATCAATGCATCTGTCTTTCCAATACTAGAAAGGTAAACCCATCAAATACTGAAAAATATTTCCTTTTACTTGAAAATCAAAAAGCCCAGTGATTGGTAGTCTGTGCTGCTATATCTATCCAGCTATTCCATCATGCCCCAGGGCCCTTCTTGTTTTTCATTGTGCCATCCATTTAATACAGCAAACAGAGGGAAAAAAAGGAAAAAAAAAACAAAGAGCCAGAGTCCCAGTTGCTTCCAATGTTATCTCATTGGCCAGCACAAAATCACAGAGACCCCTACCTGCAAAGATATTGGGGAATACAGTTGTTTTTCACTTTTACTTTGGGTTTGTTTTTGTATTTGGTTGTGGGGACTGAATCTATGATTGCTTAATCACTGAATAACCATCCCCAAACCTTTTTCAATTTTAGAGACAGATTTTTAGGGCTTTACTAGATTGCTGAAACTGTCCTTAGACTTGTGAGCCTCCTGCCTCAGCCTCTATAGTCACTGGGATTATAGGCATGTGCCATTAGGCCTGCCTGTGTTTTTTTAGGTGCTGGAGTTGGAACACAGAGACAGGCACATGTAAAATTTGTTTACTACTGAGCTGTGATTTCAGTCATAAGCTTGTCATTTTGAATTATTAGCAACCCATTTTAAAAAAATAAAAGGTCCCAGTGGAATGAATGAGGGATACCTGCCACCTGGACCTTAGCAACCAGTTGTGCTGGTGTGCCTTAGTGCAGGCCCAATGCATACTCACAGGGTGGCATAAAAAGATGGGCATCAAGTGAGGAATGGGTTCGGATGGGCTGTGAAAGGAGAACTGCTGGATAGGTGGCAGACTGAGATACTGTTCTTTCATGTGTTGTGATGGGCATCTCAGGTGGAGAAGGGGTAGAGGGTGAGTGCATTTGGGTGGTTACACAATGAGATACATTCCCATTTTTTAAAATATTTTTTTCTTAAAATATTTTTTCCCCTGGGATGTCAGGCCTGCACCACTGAGCCAACTCTTATACAATTTTTAAAGTTATTTATTCCATGGTAATATTGATCTATTGAAACTTACAATATAAAAAAATACTTATAATATATTCCCTTATTATAAATAAAGTTATAAGAATTAGAATATGTCATTTTTATAAAAATAGATGTCACAACACTTGTTCCCAGTTACCAAATATGACCCATTAAATGTTAAACACATATGGACATTTGATTTATATATTTTATTCTTTTTTCCATATTTATTATTGTAGACAAGTTCTAAACACTGAATGAGTGAATGCAGAGGTTTATGGCAATTTCCATAATTATTAATTGAGTATAATATTTTGTTTTTCCTAGTAGTGGCATTTATTTTTCCACAAATACTGCATGTGGCATTCATGTGTTGAAGCTGAAAAGTTAATCACACAGAAACTGAGAACAGAAACACTTCCCGGATTTATGATAAGAATGAGAAACTGACTGATTGTGTGTAGGGAGTGCAAAAAACAATTAAATCCAGAAAGTAACTCTTAGGTTTTAGAGCACAATAAGGTGATTACATTGTATAATAACTACTTAAATAAATCAAAATAGCCAGAACTTAGAAAGTTTCAAACACAGAATAATAATTTTAATGAGATGAAAATTACCCTGAACTGATAATTACACACTACATACACATGCCGAGTTATAATAATGGGTCTCATATCCAAGTACAAAGAGTAGATTCCAGGTAAAAATAAAAATAAATAGAAGTAAATTCTTTGATGTTTTAGCCAAATATCTACATTACCTCAGATTTTTAAATGGTATCCTATGTTCATGAATGTTTCACTGTTTTGGTTTCCCTTAGTGTCATGTCTTTTAGATCTGCAAGGTCTAAAGAGTCATGGAATGATTTAGACTTATTTACATAGATTTCTCATGACTGTTATTTATTTTAAAAACTTGTTTACACTTTATTTTATTATTTTATTTTTATGTGGTGTTGAGGATTGCACACAGTTCATCACATGTGCTAGGCAAGCATTCTACCACTGAACCACAATCTTAGCCCTGATGACTGGTATTTTTTAATATGTGCCTGGAAAAAAGCTAAAATACATACCTACTATTTCAGGTACTTGACTTAAAATCCAACATGCCTTGTATAAAAAAAATATTCCATCAGATTAACATCAAATTTTTTGTATCAATTTTATGCATGGTTGTTTCACTGGAGAAATGCATCGCTTACTTCAAGCAGATGAATATTGGGACTCTTATGGAAGTTTGCCTTGTAGGCTTGCGTCAAATTCTTGTCCTTTAATTTAAAAACCTTACAATGGAATTACTTTGAGTCTATCTGAACTGTGACTTTAATTACACCTTTATTCCAGATGACTAAGGAGAAAACAATAATAATATATTTCGACTGATATTCAATAGCTGGACTTTGGTCACTTAAGATAGTTTTTCTGGTCATGATAATAGCATATATGCAAGGTGGATAGCTACATTGGGGATTCAAAGACAGGCCTTAAATACTGTCAAAGAGCTTTCTACACATATTGCTAGAAAATTTTAATATCATGAAAATAATTTGAATCCACAACATATGTAGCCATTATGAAAAGAAAAGTTTTAAATCTATTAAATCACATAGATGATGAAGTACATAATTAAAAGATAATGGCCAGCATTTCTACTGAGTACTTTTTATTTCAGAAACACATGCATATTTGATCCTTGTTCTTCTTTCATACACAATAGCTCTAGAATACATGTAATAAGACTCCATATATGTAATACAAGATGATCAGATTTAGCACCAACATAACATTTGAACTCAATAAAAGACTACAAATACAAATTAAAAAATCATCTTAGAGGATATGCTTCTCAGTGTCATCTTAGATGATATATTAAAGGCATTAAGTCTGATAATAAATGGTCAAAAGATAGATCTAAAAAATACATCTATGTGCACACCTACTACATTGAGATTCATTTTTTGAGAAGATAGCAATTTTTACTTTTGTACAATCATTCCATTTCAATTCATTGAAAATTGTAGAGTTTTCAATATATTCCTACTGCTTAATCAAGAAGAGAAAGATGAGATCAACTTAACACTCTACCTCAGAAAATCTCAAAAGAAGATAATATCAAGAAATATTTTGAGAATATATGGTAATTCTGAATCTATAAGAAAGGCTATGTACAGTGGGAGCACAGCTACTATTACATGATTTGGTAATAATATTCGAATGGCACCTGGAAAATATTAGAGAGAGTTGATAATTGAAGTGGGAAAAATGTGTGTTGGGTGAATCCACATATATCCCTAGTAATAGGATAGGCTGAGATTGATAAAGATGACACTATTTGAAATAAGGGCTTCTGCTTCATTTTCTCTTAAGATATATACTATTAATATGGAATTTGAAAATAAAGATCAACAAAATATATTATTTTATTAGTATAAGAAACATTTCCTCTGAAGTTCATCTTGAGATCTCAGCTAACACCATAATTTTCTTCTGCAACTTCACGTCCCTTTTCTAGCACAAGATCTAACCCAAGAACTTTACCATTGGTATTTTGGCCCTAAGATATCTAGGGATGCTGATAATTATGGGGTTTATAGTTACAGATGTTTTTGTCTCAGAGTTTTGGAGATGACATCAAATATAAATTAATAATCTACTTTCACAGGTTTGGAGAGGGGGCTTCTCCATTTTTACCATCTGCCTGCTGAGTGTTCTCTATGACATACACCTCAGCCCCAGAAGTTCTTGCTTGGCAACGTTCAACCATATATTGTCACATCAGAGCCTGTGGTTCCTTGTTTCTTGTGGGTATTCTGCATGTATGTGACCTGATGTGATCTTATATTTATTACTGTATGCTGAATAATTATACAGATGCATTACTTTCTAAGGCATTTATTTTAAATATTTGGGATGTTCCAGGAATTCTTTTTATAGGGTTCATGTCCTCAGGTCTTTCTAAAATCTAATAAATAGATAAACCTCTAACTAAAAAATAAATGATGTTATCACTATTAAAACGTAAACATTAATATAAATAAACAATATTTAAATATCTCAGCCCATAGGTATAAGGACTTAGATTACAAAGATCAATTTTTTGGGAGACACAAACTACCAAAATGCATTGTGTCCTTGGTGATCATTGTACTGGGAAGAAACTATTGGTTTCAGCATTGGACTCTCACCAAGCCATGGATTTATTAAGGGTAGAACACTGATGTTTTCTTCTGTAACCATGACATAGTATCAATCATATATAAAAAGAAAAATAAATTAGAGAAAGTGAAAATGGTTCCCACATAAAAAGAAGGCATTACCAGCATTCTGTAATAGTGCAAAGAATATCCAAAATGTGGCCTCTGTCTACTGGGGCATCTACAGAAAGCATGAACTTGTATACTTTCTTTCAGAAAAAAAATGTTCTAACCTTCCAAAGAATTGGGCTTTATTACTTAAAATTATAAAAAGTAGCTATTGATAAAGCAATATTTCTTGCAGGACTGAACATCCAATGTACATTTGCAAGAATATAAAATAGATTCACAGAGCTATTCAATACAGAAATATTGTTAATACATAAAGCTCAGGAATAGCCCAAATGTCCATCATTTGTTTAGTTCCAACTTTGGTCTATCTACACCATGGAAAGGTAAGATTTTTGCATATGTGGGGTGTTTTCCAGGTTGGTTCATTGAGTAATAAATCAGGGGCAGACAGGATATACAGGAGCACTCCCTTTTGGGTAAGAAAGAAATTTACCTAATAACTTATTATTGTTATTGACTCCTACCAGAACAAGAAACAGTAAGAATATATACTAAAAACAATTAAAACAGAAGTTCATGAAGGGCAATGGGAAAAGGTTAGTGGGGATGGAATAGAGTAGAGTCTTTAACATGGGTTTATATTTGAACCACATAAACAACAACAATGTTGAAAACATATAATTAAATCAATAACAAAAATCAAGCCCAACAGGTAAGAGTCTGACAACCCAATCATGAACCACACTATTTGGTGACTAATATCTTTTTGTTTTTCTTCTTTTTAAGAGAGAGAGAGAGAGAGAGAGAGAGAGAGAGAGAGAGAGAGAGAGAGAGAGAGAGAGAGAGAGAACTTTGAAAAAAATATATATATATTGTTTTCAGGGGAATCAACATCTTTATTTTATTTTTATGTGGTTCTGAGGATAGAACCCAGTGTCCCGCGCTTGCCAGATGAGCATGATACCACTTGAGCCAGATCCCCAGCCCCTAATTAGTTTCCTAACCTGGCCTGATTTCCAGGATCTTTTTCTCCAATGTGAACAATATTTTACCTAAATTTTTTACCACATGCTTGTTGCAATGTAATATTTACTGATCAGTAATTAGCCATAAAGGATCCCAGGATTCATATGCAATATTTAGTGTCAGTGCAGCAAGGGACAACATGGGTTTTATGCTTTCTCCATTAGACTAGAGTTTACAATGGAAGGGGCCACTTCTTATCTTGAGTGAGCAGCCTGGTGAATACACAGATACGACCATTAATAGGCACTGAAGAATTCTTTGAATGTTTATTGCCAGGAACACATAGAGGACTTGACAGTTACTTCCAGGTCCAGATTTCAGAAGCTTGGCTATACACACTTGGGGCAAAATGACCAGTCCTAGACCCTGTGTGAATATGTATTGCAATATTGTGGTAGTTTATCATAAGCCTAGGCAGAAAAAGGTTGGGTCTTGAAGGTTATTCAGTCATGTGGGTAGAGCTATGGAATGAGATTAATGTCCTTTATTAAATGAGAGCTGCAAAGAAACTTCTCAATTTATCCTGTGAGGACACACATGGTGCACTTCCTTACTCTCATCAAGCTGCTATAATAATTTATGGTAGACTGGGTGGTTTATAAGGTACAGACACTCATTTTTCACATTGTATAAGATCAAGGCACAAGGCTATTCAATGCTTGTTGAGAAAATTTATAATGGGTAGAAGCTCCTGGCTCTGTCATAATGTGGTAGAAGAAGCCAGCTAGCCTGTATCACCTGTTCATTAGAGCATTAATTCCACTGATGAAGTCTTCAGCCTCAGAAACTCAACACCTCTCCACAGACTCACCTTCTAATACCATCACCTTATTGGAGAGAAGTTCAACCAAGATACTCAAAGGGACACAAACCTTCATATTACAGCTTTCTATTGAAAAGCAGGATCTCAATAGTCAATAAATCTGTTGGCAAGTTGATCTTAGAAATCTGAGCTTTCAGAAGTCCACAAATAAAATTTGTTTTTGCTTGTAAAGTATGTAGTTTCTAGAACTCCCTTAGAGCAGTCCAATCCGACTAAAGTATATTTCAAATGATAACATTGTCTTTTCAATTGTTCCTCCATTATGAACAGTTCTCTGATTTTTACACAGGTTATCAACTCTCTGGGCATCTCTCTCTCTGTATGTGCCTATGTACATGCACATACAACAGAAAGGAGTTTGGGGCTTTCTGGCAAGCCCAATCCTCATATTCTGCATTTCTACATGTCAAATTTGAAAACCACCCACTTGGCCCCATCCCTGCAAGGCAGGCCCAGGCCTCCTGTGGTGTTACTCTCTAAGCTACCTCTTTGTGGTTGGAGTGAAGCCTGCTTCTACCCTGTACTCTGGACTCTGCTCTCTCCTCCTCAGTCCTTGCCTATACCCTGGTTAGAGCCAGGCCTTCCATTGCACCTGTACCTCCTTTTACTACTCTATAACCTGATCATTATGTGCCAATGCTTTACCATGCTCATTTGTGCATTTCTTCCCCTCTGTTCCCACAGCTACAATGAAGCTGCCATTTGCTAGCTGTGTGACCTAAATCAAGTTAAATCGAAACAGCTGAGCATCTTTGTCCTGCAACATGAGTGTAAACATGGCTTCTGCTCATGGAGTTCTTATTGCCAGTGAAGAGGGCAGGGATAAAAGTCTCAAAAACAATAGTCCAGTACATGGTCATCAAGGGCTCCTGATGTCATTAAATGTTACCACTACTAGCTGTCAATCTCATTTCACCACTTGGGAACATGAATCCCTGAAAGGTAAAAAAATAATAATTATAATTAAGTTCACCTGGCCAGTGGGACTAGGTCTGCTCTGACTCTAGATTCTCTGTCCCAACCAGAGCTCAGGGCCAGGATGAATACAAAGGTGCCACATGAATAGAGGACTAATGTAAACCTGGTGAAGCCAGTTTCATGAATGGACAAAAGGGAAAGAATTGTGGGAAGGAACCATATCCTATATCTGACACCTGGAGAATCAGGAGATTTTACCTTCACATTGATTCCCTTCTCTTGAGAACAAAACTGTACTGAAAACAGACCCCTGAAACAGGTTAGTCATCAATGTATACAATAAAGGACACTCTGGAAGTTACCAGGCTGTTTGGTGCATGTACAAGCAGTAAGAGCCACAGATAGGAAGACCTCAAATAGTTCACGTGAGACCTCATTATTCCTGCATCTTCATTCCCTGGCTCACACAATGGCAGGCTGAGCTTGGAAACTCAAGGTTCTGTGTGCTGGCAGGTGATATACCCAAGAAATAGCATCTACACATCTTTTCACCAGTTTACTCATTCCACTCAGCCATAAACAAGAGAGGAATTATATCATTTGTGGGAGATGGAGGAACCTGGAGCACATCAAATTAAATTAAATAAATCAGATGCAGAAAGTCAATTTTCAAGTGCATTCTCTGATATGTGAAAGGAAAAAAAAGAAAAATGGAGTGAAAAAAGAAGTGGATCTCGAAAAAATTGGAGAGAGAATAGTTGAGTTTAGATTGATGGAAGAGAGGAAAAGAGAGATGATTCAGGCACTGAGAAATGAGACTGATCAATGATATTATGCCCTTACATGTATATGTTACAAATGAATATACTAATAAATTAATATAATGTCCTAATATAAATGACATTTTTGGCACCTGTGACTGAAATTCAGCATGCTTCACAATTGAGCAACATTTCTTCACCACTCTTTTTATGTATTTTTTTTGAAATAGGTTTCTGCTAAGTTGTTCAAGGCTTTGCCAACAGACAAAAAGCTGGGTGACCACTTTTTGTCTTTGTAAAAATACAAAGGTCTGTCATCCCCCTGGCTTATGGAGCACTCACTAGGCAACAAGTGCCAACTATTTATGACTTCATTTAATTCTCATCACAGTCTTGAGAAGCAAGTGGCATCATCCCCATCTTTAACATAAATAAATAAAAGTTGCGAGAAATTAAAGATCTATTCAGGCTGAGTGAGGTGGCACATGTCTGCAATACCAGCAGATTAGGAGGCTGAGGCAGAAAGATTGTGAGTTCAAAGACAACCCCAGCAAAACTGAGGTGCTATGCAACTCAGTGAGACACTGTCTGTAAATAAAATACAAAAGAGGACTGGGGATGTGACTCAGTGGTTATGAGCCCCTGAGTTCAATCCCAAGTACCAAAGGAAAAGAAATCTATTCAAGCCTTAAAAATATATAAAAGCCAGAATACAAATATACGATATGTACACAAGACCTTGGTCCATTAAAATTTATTTTATACTAATCATAACATCTAGGAACCTCCCTGAAAGCTTAATACATCCAATGCTTGAGAGTACTCCCCAGAGATTTTTGTTTCACTGATTGGAGCTAAAGTCCAGGTATCAGGATAATTGACTCTAATGCTCACAATTAGGAATGGAATCACTTTTCTATTAAAAATAAGGGAAGCACAGACAAAGAGTTTGGATTCACCTGCTCAATATTGTGTGTCAAGTCGACAGGAAAACCCGGGTATGTGTATGTACTTCTGTAGCTCTCCAAAGAGCTCTCTGTGGCTCCAAACAAAAGAAGACTCCACAAAGCTGGAAGCGGAACACAAGCCAAACCCTCTGCCAAAACTCACCCCACAATACTCCAATTCTCCTAGACAATAAGTGTGCATATAGGAGACAATTCCAGATGGTATCTTGGTGATCAATGGGCGACATGCAAAGAAATAGGGCACAACCAACTTTAGAAAAGGCAGAGGTGTGGCTGGGCCAGGGTGGGTACTAGTCTAGAGGATAAACTTTTCCAGGGCACATGAAGTCCAGGGCGTCCTCCTCCCCAAAAGAGCCTTGCCTTATCACACATATGCTTGTTCAACTATTTATGCCCTTCTCCTATTTTATATTTCTCTTGCACATGGCTTTGGAGGTCTTGTGCTTTGGTATTTCTTATATTTTTTAATGCATCTTTCAAACTACCACAAAATCAACCATGAGGAATATTACCTGTACAGGTAACAGTTTTATTTTATTACCATTTAGCTCAAGTTTCCAAATCTCTCTGAATTACACTTTTTTAGTTTTTATAATTTTATTATCCCTTTACATATTGACAATGGTTGTGATAAAGCAGTATTCTCTGATTTCAACACTTGGAATATCAGTGACCTGCTTAAACTGATTGCACTTTCTTTTGATTCTCCATCATAAGCCTCCTTTTTATTTTTTTTACAGTATATATAACTTTATATATAGTACAGAAAAGCCCAAGCTAATATTACATGGTTTCTCTCAGAGAAAGGGCAGGTACCTCCATTAGTGAGTATGAGGGCTCATCACAGCTTCCTTAGTTTGGCCTTCCACCATGGGCTCTGACTCAGCTCAATGTTCAATCTTCCTGTGATCTCCTCAGCCTGTGGCATTCAGCTCATCTTCTTCTTTTAAAATTTTAGATTAATTTTAATATTTTACAAAGACCCTGAATGACAAAAATGCCAGTTTGAAAATGGTAGCATACATAAACAACACTACCCAGAAATCAGGTGCTTCATGTGGGAACAAGCAAGGGAAGAGGAGCCTATCACACATGATAGAGAGAGGATCCTCAGAGCCATAGTGGAACCATTGGAGGATACAGAAATCCCTCACCTCAAAGATGAGGCATTGTAAGTTGTTCAATGGGTCTGAACTAATGTTATCATACAATCAGAACAATAGCAACTGTGATTGGTACATGATTCCAATTGAGATGCCTTTCCAAATATGTCCAGAAAAATGTTTGGAGACCAGCTATCCCAGGATTGGTGTTATCAACCAAAGAAGAAAGTAAAATTAAGTGACAGCTGACATGTTACACTGGGAAAGTCACAGTTCTGTGTTTTCCAGGGGGATGTTTATCAGCTTTCTATAGACATTAAAATTATAGGCCTGCAGAGAAAGAACTTAAAGATGTCTTTCCTTAAAACATGCAACACTTGAGGCTATTACCTGCACCACATTCTTCCTGGCCTCATCCATCTGGGTAATTGCCTCTGCATTCTTAGATTCAGAAGTAGTGTGCAGTTGGGTCATGGAAAGGCTGTGGAAGAAGGGAATTTTAGCATATTGCTGAAATTTCTTGTAGATGAAGAAGAGAGACTTCAGCTCCAACAGTTCAACGCAGCCCAGAAAAGTTTGTTCCGTATGATACATTGAAGATATTTTCTTCTAACAATGTTTGCTTCTTTAATTCATATCCTCCTAAAATGAGTCATTTTTTAAATAGGGAGTGATGATTAATTTTAGTTTCTCATTTGTTCTAAGTTTAATGCGTTCTACTGATACAACTTACATATAGAATGTCATCTAGAGATTTTAAACATTACTTATTTGTATACATATTATAAAAGAAGACATGAGTTTTAACTTGATATTTTATAAACATTTATTTTATTTACATGTGGATCTGAGGATCGAACCCAGGACCTAACACATGCTAGGCTCACACCACTGAGCCATATCGCCATCTGTAATTTAGCATTTTTATTTATAAACTTGATTCTGTAATATTAATAAATAAAATAGAACTACTATTGATGTGATTTCTATAATTTGAGTAATTATAAGTTTTTAAACTTTTAGAAGAAAATGAGATTCTATGTTCAAAACTTCATTTCATAGAGGGCAATATCACAATGCCATAAACTACATATATTTCTTATAAAATCTTTGGACCCATTTTAACTCAAAGAATTAAAAATTTCCTGACCTTGTACTATCTCAGTTAGAAAATGTCAAGTGAGAGGATCCTAATAAAAGTGTTTGGAAGCACACTGAAAATTTTTGAAAATCAAATGAACATACTAGTAATCTCCTAAGCCTGGATTAAAAATACACAGGAATATAATTTCCAAGTTTAGAGGAGGAATATTGGTGTTGATTAGTTCTTTATGTATTAGTTTTATGTGTATATATATGTGCCTATATACACACATATGTGTTTTCCAATTTCTATTACAATGGAACTGTCTGACTCTAACTTTTCTTAAAGGAACATTTAGGTCAGTGGAATCTCATCCTACCCTGTCACTGTATTTCAATTTCTGATGTTTTCACAAACTCAGGTTATTTTTTAGTTGTTTCTTTAATTGTTTGCTTGATTCTTTACATGAACAGGTAATTGTGAACCTGTCTCCTTCTCTGGTCACTGAAACACAAAGAACAAGATGACACAGAAAAGCCAAAGTTGTGGGGAAGAAAAGCAGGACTTGAATTTTACATAACTACATCAATCAGAGAGACAGACTGCCCTTTAGGAATCCATGGTTTTCCCAGTAATGAAAGCTTGGAATCTGTGAAGAAGCACTCTCTGGCTTTTTATTTCTTTACTTTAAGATTAAACAGATGTTAACTTTATGAACCATATAAATTTATTGACCATCAACTATGTGAAAAATTTAAGGCTAAACTCTTTGATGAAGAGTTCTTTAAGCCACTGTGCATTTTCTAGCTTTCATGGTAATTGCTCTCTAATTTAGAAACTGTGAAGAACCAGAATTTCTAGACAATTTTATAATTATAAAGAGGCATATAATTTCAAAATACTCATATAAGCATATATTACATTAATACATCTGAATAAATGAAGCATGTGAGATCACAAAACAAAAACATGGGCCTAAAACTCCCCACACAGTTATGAAAAGTGCTCTAATGACAAAGCAAAATAATTGCCTTTTGGGTCCAAGGCATGAGGTTTCAAAGTCCTGTAGCTAATACATGTCTATACCTTCTTTATTTCAAATTTATTGCTGTGCATGCATTATCATAATTTGTTTGAAGGATCATGTGTTGATCTAGTGTTTCATTTCAAACAACTCTCTTAAAAGTACTAAGAAGTTTTCTTCTAATATCGATCACTAATAGTATTAGTACTATAGTTATATGGTGATTTTTGAGCCTAAAGGAGAAGTTTACTTAAAATTTAAAAATTATGTGTCACTGAAAAGGTACAAGATATACTATATTAAAGCTGGCTTTATTGTCTAGGAAATAGAAATATCAAAGGAATTATTTCCAGGTATTTGGTCATTTTTGATGTACTGATCTGTGTATAATAAATAAAATTTAATTATATTTGCAGATTTATGGGACTATGCTTCAAATTAAATGTTCCTTGAGAAAGAATATTAGTGTTTTTAGCTTCTACATCTATGTCTAGAAAATTTACACAATATCATTATAATTGTATGTTTTCTGTAGAAATGCTATTCACTGTATTGTATTTGGAGGAGATTAATGGATTTGGTATTTTTGCTTCAAATATGTTTTGTCAAAAAAAACAGAACATGGTTATAAACCTTTTTTTATATTATATTATCAATTTATGGTGACGTTTTTATTCTCTTTCGAGCACAACTATATATAAAAAAATAGTGATTCTTTTTTTTGGTGTCATGTTATCTTCCAAAATTCTTATCCTTTGTGAAACAAAATGATAATTTTGTAGTGCAGAATTACATCCTTATAAAGCCTATTTTATTTCCTCCAATTTTAATCATGGATCTAAATTCATATTAAAATGTATTGAACATTTTTGACTGTGTATTATAAACCCATAAACTAAGCTAACTATTTTCTTAGAGACCTGGATCTTCAAATATACAATTCTATTTTACCCACAATGAATTAAAGTAACAGTAAAATAGAAGCATAAAATGAGATAAACATTCACAACGAAAAAAGGAGGTGATCTCCAGTGACAAAAGACTTCAAAGAACTTCTGGAAAACAGAAAGTATGGAATCAGATGAAGGATGCATTTGAGTTCTAATTAGGGCTCCCAAGGAGGGAGATTAAGACCATGACTAGGCATCTTGGAAGTCTATAAGGTAGGGTGCTTCAGATCAGCACAATGGAAATAAAGGGAAGGGAGCTTGTTTGGGTGCACAGAATCTGGGTTTGCAGTCTTATCTCAAAGGAGGCTTTTGCTTACTCCAAGTGAAATTTTGGAGTTGTCTTGCACTCTCATATTGGGTCCTACTTGAGACATAGAGTGTGATTTACATGAGTCTCAAACAGTCTTGAGTGTTGGAAGCCTTGAATGGTCATAGCCAGAAAAACTCTCTTCTACTGATGAAAATATTTTGAAAAGACCACTTTCAGCAATTGTCTGGGAAATGAATCCTTCTGTCCTTATGGTGCCATAAAGCACAGTTCCCTATAGTGACACCACAAAAATTCGCTTTTTAGTCAAAGTTCTGTACTTAGTTTATGGTACTGGTGAGAGTCTGTTCCTGAAAGAAAAAAAAAACTTATAAAAAGGAAAACAGGGCAATTAATTACAGTTTTGACAGCTGTGTAGACTGAATGTCAAATTAATATCATCTTGTGTTTTTCCTGCTCTTCTTTTTAGATCCCCTAAATGGACTTTTTTTGGTCTCTACAACTTAGCTGATTGAGTGAAACTCATACATATGCCCAAATCAATTGAGCCTCCCCACCATGATTTTCTCAAGACACAACTACTTCACTGGTCTTTTTACAATTCCTGTATGGAAAGTGAGTACTAAAAAGAAGAGAATTGGATCATCTGTTTTCAAATTGAATCATCTGAGTTTTTATCTCCATTGCAACATGGAATCAATGTCCTTCTGATAAGGAGAGTGAATTGACCTAGCTAGGATTGTACTTTCCCCTCTTGCTTTCTGTTTTTTTTTTTTTTAGTACATAGAATTTTGAGTCCTCAGGTACAGTTTAAATTTTAGTTCGAATCTTGTTAGACATCCTGGTGGAATAGTGTCCACTTAAATAATTAGGATTTCTAAAACTAGAGAATGCGGAAGCATGGTGTAAGAAAATGTAATTTCCAAGTGGGTTAATGGGAGTGATAGAGAATGAAGAATCTTCAACTTTGACAGTCTAGCTCCTAGATCGATGTAGTCTATCTCTTGGTAGCACAAACTGATATAATGTTATGTAATTTAAGAAATATAAGCAACATCATCACCTGTTCCAGAATTCTACCAGGCCAGTACCTTTTTATTTATTTTTTTTGTAGGTGACAATACAGTGAATAACATGGTCATAGACCCATATAATATCTTTGTTTTTGTTAACTGTGGTCTCATTCACTTTTATGCATGATCCTTTGACACTTTATTAATGGTGCGTGCTTAGGATTTATTGTCCCTAAAAGCAAAATGTAAAAAAAAAAATAAAAAAAAAAGTTTGGGTTATTCTGGTTAAAATTATTTCTTCATTAAAAGAGGTCCACTTGTTAATTTATAATGAGAGAATGATGAAAAGAATGATGCTGTCACAAGAACCTAGAAATAGACCTCTCTTCCTAACTGGCTGGATATTTGTAAGAAGTATTTGATAGATAAAATGCAGTGACTGGAAACCACTATGGTACTCAGTCCTCATTCATCCTGTGCATCATCAGAGGCTGCATAAATACAACCAGCGAAGTCAAGTTGTCAACTTGGTTGTCTTGTACAATGTCCATGATATATTTGCTTTGGTATTAAAAGCATGAAATCTCTGATATTTACACTGCATTATCTCTTTCAGAGATCCATCCCGGTTACTGTACCCCCAAAATTTTATAGTCTTCAAAAGTTCCTTCTAGACTCTTGAAAAGTCTTAATTTCTTCCTATAAGTTTATGTACCTTCTTAGCTGAGGTAACATTTTTTACAGTGTAATTAAGGATGAAGTGTGCTGCCAAGTATTCTTCTCTTTAGAAAGAGCTTTTTCCACTTTTCATTTTTCAAGGCTAACCCTGAAAGACACTGTACAATGATGTTATTTTATTTCCATTTACTTCTAAATGAAGCTAACTCATATTTATTTCTAGTAACATTTTGTTAAAAGATGGCCAATTTCTTCTTCTATATGATTTATAAAGGGACCTTTTCCCAAAGAAGGAAATGAATAGGTGTTGTATCAATTCTTTACTCTGAAATTTATTGGGGTATTCTGAGAAAAGTGTAACTTCGTGATTATCTTCTTGATTAGTTATTTGCTTAGTTATTGGTCACACTCTACAAGTGTGACCCTAGGTGAAATGCAAAGGACGATAAAGAGTAAAATAAGTAGAAGGGATACATTTATTATGCTTTTGTAACTGAAGAAAGGTTTGTGAAGTACTTTATGACTTGCATAACTCTCTACCTTCCATTTAAAATCATAAGATAAAATTCATCTTTATTTTTTGTGTTTCACAAATAAACTTCTAAAAATAAAATTTACACCTATTTTTCCTAATCCTGTTCATGATTTTTCCATTTTCTTGATTATATGAAATTTTCATAACTCATACTATCTTGATAATCTGTGTCATTTCCTTGCTTACAAACAATTATTGATTTTTGTCTCTTTTTATTTATAGTTGGCCTCCATTGACTAAGAGGAAGACTCCTTCCTTTCTGCTCCTCCCAGCCCTGCTCCAGCCTCTCAGCTCCCCAGACCCTCATGCACTTGGTTGTAAATTCTCCCAGAAGCTGTTTTACTGTCTATTTTTCAGAACTAAAAATAAAAAATAAAATAAAAACTTTAAAAAAACGTTAAAATGCAAAATGTTGAGGGAGAAAGCAGGATATATATATATATATATATATATATATATATATATATATATATATATATATATATATATTGTAATTAGGCTTTTTTAAAACTTTGAAAATATTTTTCTTTTTTTAATGTGGGTCACCCACTGATATTTCATCAAAATATAACAGTTTCTTTGTTGAGTTCAGGTAACCAAGGAATAGCCACACCCTCAGAACAAAATAAAACACACACATACAAAAAAAAAAGAAAAAAAAAAACCAGAATCATCTTTAACCTAACGTTTTATAAAATGTCTCAGATCCTCATAACTTGCACACAAGCTTCTGTGTTCAGTTGAATTGTAACTGCTTTTTGTATTTGGAGAGAGTGTGACTACTGAACTTGAAACCTTTTATTCTGAGTGTCTTGGTGGGTTTTGGTGAGATTAAGTAGGTGACAGGGTGAAGAGAAAGTGGGGAGTTCTTCCCTATTATAACATGAATTTTTCTCCACAGTCTACTCTCAGCTGCCAGATCTCAAGTTTTTCTTACACTGGTATACTTTAACTATTCTTACTTCCCCTTTACCAATAATTTTTAACAGCAGTTTATCAAACTACACTTATTAAGAACAATTTTAAAAATAAAATTATAGTTCACCTTACCAGTCTACACTTATTGCTTATGGATTCACTCACCTGCTATGCCTGTTTTTAGTGTCTGAAAAACATAGATATTATTTTCCATATTTAATCCAGTTTCTTAAATGTATATCCTGGAAAGAAAATCTGGTCTGGAAATATTCCATTTTGATTGAATGCTATATTCAAGAAAATAATATTTAAACATGCTAAACATATCTACAGAATTTCTCAAGAAGCTATGCTTTAACCAAATAGAATATACTTAAAAGAAAAAAACTATGGTCAGCTTCAATAAAGCAAGAACAGAATCCAAGTATTTATCATTAATGATAGATTATAGATGATACATACAGAATAACCACAAGATTTAAAGAAAAAATCATATTCAACCTGGTATTCTAAACTGAAGCAGACTGTCAATTAATGATAAATAATAAAAGATTTTCATTGATAATAAAATTCTAAAAAAGCAATTTTCTGTGCCTCATTTCAAAGAGAGTTACTCAATATAGAAAAAAAATAAAACAAAAAGAGCACAGTTTGTGGACAGAAATAGTGGTTCTAACTACAGAGCTCAAGAAAGTTATGCTGATTCTGCAGTAGACCTTGAAAATAGTTTTGTTAGCTTACCTCAGTCCTACCTTTAAAATGATGCTTTAATAGAAATATTAGCTAGTAAAAAATCAAATGATTGAATACAGCAAAAGTTAAAAAATTCTAGTGATCTATTTTTCATACCTCACACACAAAAAAATGAGTATTGGAAAATACAGGAAAAACAAAGTGATAAAAAATAAAGCAAAAACCGACTAAACAAATAATGGAAAGTCAAGTTCTGCATATGAAACACAGTAAAATGTGCACTCTTTGTAACATTTGATGAGATAGAAGAAAGTAGTACTGATTGTTCTTGATGGTAAGAACATCCCTCCATGAGCAGCATTCATGTCCTGATATTGGATGTTAGAAAGGCTAATAAATTAGAGAAAGAAAGCATTCTTTCTTCTTGTGTGGTTTTGTGATGAAATCTATTTTAAAGTCAACTTTGTGGAAATGCTTACTGGTTTTTAACCTTCATAAATTTTCTGTAAACAATGAATGCAACACATATTTATTTTTAAAAGGGAATAACTAACTGACGAAGCATGAACACAGGTATGTGTAACTATTGAAAAATAGAGTGGGGTGTGGTGGTGTGTACAGATGCTGATACTCAGAAATAATAAAGTTTCCAATGTAGATTAAGCAAGAAATCACAGAATGCATATCATTCTGATTTCATAAATGATAATCAATTAAACACTAAAGCCTTTTAATATTTGATTCATTAGTCCTGAAAAGAAAGAAGTGGCCCCATAAGCTAAATTGGTTTTCTTCGCTCTCTAATTGCTATTGGGAAAAATAATGGGAACACCTATTACATTGTGAAGGGTCTTCTATGTATATATTTCAAGATTATGGTCAATATCAGACAATAGTAGTATGTATGGCTAAATTTATTGCCTTTTAGAACTTTACGTAGTTGCAGATAGAGTGGAGGATGCTGATTTGGGTCTAAATTTTAGAAACTACTGTTTTATATGGTACTGGGGATTGAAACCAGGGGTGCTTTATCATTCATATATATTCACAATTCTTCAATATTTTATTTTGAGAACTGGTCTCTCTTAATAACCAAGGGTGTTCTTGAAGTTGTGATCCTTCAAGGCCTAAGCCTCTATGATATTTCAGATTACAGGTATGTACCACCACATCAGGCCAGGACACTACCTATTAATTTTTACATGCATCTAATAATCAAAACTATTTTAAATATTCCTGCCTTTTCTTTTATTTAAAATATTCAATACTAACTTTCTGACATTGCTGGAGAGAATCTGCCCCTTCCCTCCTCCCACTGTGCTTGGGGCACACACAGAAAGAAACCAGAAAAACTCGTCTCAAAATATAGTAAAATTCACTCTACAGCCATTCATTTCTAAACAGAACAAAAAACAAACAAACAATTATACTGAAGCCAGAGACAGTGGAACAGGCCTGTCATCACCAACAGCTCTGGAGGCTGAGGCAGGAGGACTGCAAATTGGAGGCCAGCCTCAGAAACTCAGTGAGAGTCTGTCTCTAAATGAAATATAACAAAGGCTGGGGATGGGGCTCAGGAGTTCAATGTCCCTGGGTTCCATTCCTGGTACCAAAAAATAAAAAAAAAATGCAGACTTCTTGTGCTCATGCTGGACATACATAGAAATGGATGATTACAGCAAAGACAAAGATGGAGGCAATGAGATTCATGAGGTAGAGGAGATTCTGGTGCGAGAAAACCTCTCTAAGGGCTTGGACTTTGTCTGTGTTCATGGCCCAGAGATGGAACAGTACAAGATGGCAACCTCCAATTCCATGCCTGTTGGCAGAGGAGGACACAAACGTAAAGGGAAGAACAAAGGGCTGGACTCCGCTGGGTCTTGGGCCTCCTCCTGGCCAAAGCAGAGGCAGGAGAACAAAACCAGCCAGGAGACTCACGGCACCAACAGTCACAGGGTCACAATCTGGATTTTTTTTGGCACCAAAGATGGAACCCAGGGGCCCTCAGCCACTGAGCCCCACTCCCAGCCTATTTGTATTTCATTCACTGACAACATTTGACTGAGTTGCTGAGGCCTTGCTGTTGCTGAGGCTGGCCTCCAAGTTGATATCCTCCTACCTCAGCCTCAGCAACAAGCAGAAAGGGGCCTGGCCTGAGGAAAAGGCAACAGACCAGCCAGGGACACTGCAGCACAGGGCACCAAGGTCTGAGCACTTCAGAAATGGCATGAGACTGACTTTAGAACAAGAACACAGTGGGAAACGCTGTCACCATGGCCCCTGCGGCCCAGATCGGTGCTTCACTAAACGTGGCATCTGTGGGCAGAGTGGCTAATAGCTGGGGACTCAGATGTCCCAGTCTCTCCCTGGGACTGCATTTTCCTGTCACCCCAGAGTTGACACAGCAGGACTCGTGTCACCTTCTGGATGGCCACTCAGATGGGCCATTTGTCCTGTAGACCACGTGGACAGGATATCTGTGACAGAAACGCTGTCCTAGCTTTCCCTGGCCCCCTGGCATACCCGTGGTGGTCTTCTTACAGACCCTCTCCCTGCCGCCTGTGGCTCTGTAGGACAACCGCTGATGTCCCTATTGTAAAGAATCTGGAGACATGAAACCTTGAGCATTTTGTAAAGGAGGAAGTTCAGCAATCTCAGGGGGAGAGAGTAGGGACTTGTCCTGACTCCTCTTGCCACCAATGACCTCTCTGAACTCCCTGCACTTGCTCCGCTGAGCCATAAGTGGACCCTCAAACACACCAACTCATCTCTGCCCCAGGGACTTTGCACCCACCAGGTTCTCTAGATGGACCTGTATCACTCTTCCCCAGTCACCCCATCTTCCTTCTCTGCTCTATTCCTACCCCGGGGCCCTGGGATGACACTGACGCTCTCACACCTTACGTTCTACCCCTTTGTATTATTAGCACCCACAGAAGTGCCTAGTGCTTAACAGCACCTTACTGACAAATGTCTGGATTGAAAGGTGGGTGACATCAATGGCAGGGTGTGGGCCTTAGAAGCTTTCTGAATGTTTAACATGGTCATTTCTTGCAAATCACTACCCTCTGATCTCTAGGAAATGGGTTGTTTTATGCACTATTGTCACAGGGGGCAAGAGCCATGTGACATCTGTACTGTCCACCTCCCTCCCAGCCTGGACTGCCCCAAACCTCAGGGAAGAAGGACCAACTGCACTCTCCACTCTAGGAGCCCTTCCACACTCCACTTTACAGGTCACAAGCTGAGCCGTGGTGGCACTCCTCCTAACAGGAAAGCCTTTCAGCTGAAAGCTACCTGAGCCTGCTCCACCATCCTCTTGCCCGTCCTGGGGCTGTCCCCGTGGCTCCACCATTTTGGCTCCTTACAGCACCACTCAAAGCTCCCCAGGTAAGATCTCTGCCCCAACGAGGTACCAGAGGTGGCCAAGGCAGCCACCTCCATGTCTCAGTTGTCTGTGGCCTTCATCTCTCCCTAAGTCCTAAGGCCCTCACTCTGATGTCACACTGGCTGACTCAGGCTGATTGGCTGTGCCACCTTGCCAGCCATCTTCTCAGCCTGTCTCCAAGGGACAGCAAATCATTCCTTCAAAACTGTTCCCTCACTCACCATCCTGCTCCAGAGCAAAGTGGTCCTCTGGCTGGCTGCCACGGCCCAAGCCTTCACTGACTGGTTTCCTGTGGTCACCACTGCTCCCACTCTTTTTGAAGGCAGCCCCCCGCCATAGCCAGGAGGTCTTGGCAGACTCCTTAACTCCTACCCAGATTTCACCGCAACATCCAGAGCTGGGGACAAGCTGCTTTGCCCCCAGATCCTCAATTCACCTTAGATTTTCTGAAATTCTAGGAAGAGTCTCGTGTCACCTTTGCCTACTCTTCTGTAAGTGTCGCCGACACTCCTACCTGGGGTCCAGTCTTTCCCATGGGATCTCTCAGGCACCCTGCAGGGACTCATCTGCAGTTTCCTCAATTTGATGTCATGGCACTGAAAGCCAAGAACCAGCTCCACAGTCAATTCCAAAAAAACACAAAAAATGCACACAAATATTTTCCATGAGAGACTTCCCAGGAAAAAACAGATTCAGGGATCAGAGGCCAAAAGAAAAAGAAAAGAAAAAAAAGTCAATTTCCCTCTTCTAAGAAGTCTCACATGTTTTTCAATTTTTATTTTATTAAGATTTGTAAGCCAGGTGTCATGGTGCATGCCTGCAATCCCAGTGACTCTGGAGGCTAAGGCAGGAGGATAGCAAATTGGAGGCTAACGTCAGCCAAATTGGGGCTCTAAGCAACTCAGCGAGACCCTGTCTCTGAATAAAATACAAAAGAGCGTTGGGGACGAGGCTCAGGGGTTAACTGTCCCTGAGTTCAATCCCCAGTGCCTTCCTCCCCAAACTGGCAGTACTGTGGGTTGAACCCAGGAACAGTCATTCTACCTATGACTGTTTTGAGACAGGGTCTCACTTCTTTGCCAAGGCTGTCCTTGAACTTGTAATCATCGAACTAACTGCTCCTTGCCTGAACAAGTGGTCTGGTGTAGAAATTTCATATTTAGAATCTTATTGGCTAAGAACAACTGCTAAAATATATGCAGGTGATTGCCCAAAGATATTCACTTTGATGCTAACTGTGACTGAGAAAGAACTGAAATGTCCACCAGAAGACAATTGACTAAAATCAGCACTTCTTTATCCTTGCAGTGCAGGTTCCTGCTAAAAAATTTGAGGCAGGATTACTCTGTGGCATGCTAACTGTCCTTGAAATATTCTTATAAGACATGAAAGTGTAGATATCATTTTGATTGTAAGTGTTGTTGTTATTATTGTTATAATAATAATAATAATAATGATAATAATATTATTATTATTATTATTATTATTTATTATTATTATTATTTGGTACTAGGGATTTAACCCAGGACCACTTAACCCCTGAGCCCTGTCCCCAGCTCCTTTTATATTTTATTTAGAGACAGGGCCTCACTAAGTTGCTGAGGCTGGCCTCCAGCTTGTGATCCTCCTGCCTCGGCCTCCTGAGCTGCCGGGATGACAGGCTTGAGCTTCTGCACTCAGCTATAATTTTAAACATTTGCACACTGAAAATTCAGAAGAAACAGTTATTTTCCCCCAGAGGAATACTCTACATACATGAAAACTTCCTGCATATGTGCCCAACGGGAGGCAGGGCCCTTACCTTGGTCGGTGTTGATGGTGGTGGTGTTGAAGGCCTTCCCCAGGATGGTTTCACATATGTTGCTTGAGATGGAGAGGGAAAAGCCATAGCCCAGGTGGTTCCCTTTGTAATGAAATTCATACAAAAGGAGCACGATCAAGTCTGCCACAAAGAACTGCAGAATTAAAATAAATTAATTAATAAAAGTGAACTCTGTGTTACTGGCCCCAGTGCCCTGGTTCCTTCCATCTTCAATGACAGGGCTCTCTGCTATGAGGGCCAAATAAGAGACCCTTCTCAATCTGCCTCATGGGAATTCAGAAGCCAAAGCCAGGGTCTTTCAATTCTCTATTATTTTTTTTAAATCTATTTTTTAGTTGGAGGTGGACACAACATCTTTTTTTTATTTTTATGGGGTGCTGAGGATTGAACCCAAGGCCTTGTACATGCCAGGTGAACCTCTGCCACTGAGCCCCAGCCCCAATATTTTTTTTTTGTTTCTTAATTGTTTTGGGGTTTGCAGGTGGACAGCAGGCCTTTATTGATTTCAATATTTCTCATTGTAGATGGGTGCAGTGTCTTTATTTGAATGATTTCTTTTTGGGCGGTGACCAGCCTCCAACCCGGGGCCTTACCCTGCTCAGGCCAGTGTTTAGCCTTGAGCCTAGCCCTGAGCCTGGCATGGCCCCAGGTCTGGCTGAGTACTGCTGAGGAGGAAGAGGGACAACAGGGTCACTCAGGAAGCAGGGTGAGAGTGGGGGTTCACCTGAGTGGTGATCAGAAGGCAGATCCCAGAACCCAGCTTTGAGGGGGTCCCTGTCCATGCCTATCATCACATCCCTAATGGACTGGCCGATGGTGACAATCATGCCAAACACTAGGGTCCTAAGAAAATCTTGAGCAGAGTGTGGCAGGAATATAGATGACAAATACTGACACTGCCCATAGGCAAGTGCTTTACTAAACTTCAGACCAGTCATCCTAAATTCTTTTTTTAAAAAAATGATCTTGAATTCTTAATATGGAAAAACATTTTTAAAAATTTGTCAGCGGTAAGGAGAAAACTTCTGAGGCTGTAGCTCAGTGGTAGAGGCACTGAGTTCCATTTTCAGGTCTGCAAAAAAAAATATTAAAAACAAAGAGAGAAAGAGAAAAAACACCCAATTTGGGCTTTAGAAAAATAATGCAAATTTTTTGTTTGTTTGTTTTGATTTTGGTACTAGGGATTGTACTCAGGGTCACTCAACCACAGAACCTCATCCCCAGCCCTATTTTGGTTTTATTTAGAGACAGAGTCTCACTGAGCTGCTTAGGGCTTCGCTGCTGCTGAGGTTGGCTTTGACTCACAATCCTCCAGGATCAACGGCCCGAACTGGTGGAATTAGAGGTGCACACCACTGCACTAAGCCAAGTACATTATAAAATGTCAAAAATAAAAATTAAAAAAAGAAAACCACTTATTAGTGCCTTAGAAGGATAATGCATTAATTTAAGGCATTGAATAATAAATGCATTAAATATTTAATAATGCATTACTTAATTCATTAATGATTAATGCATTAATACATAAATATATTCTACGATCTTGATTTGTGTCTGAAACTCGCAATTTAAGTTAGATGGATTTCTCACTGAATTATTTAACCTACTAACTTAAGATTTCTAAGACATGATGTATGGAAGATGGCAAAGTAGAAAATTGTAAATATTGTTTTCTAAATAGCACATTCCAGTTAACAGAGGCTAGGCTTGGCTGACTCTGAGGCTGGACCCCATTATTGGGGCTGCCTATCATTTGATACAGCTAATACTCTTAACCTAGTTTAACAGCATGTAGAAACTGAGACTCCAGAACTATTATCTAAATTTCTTCCACATCAAAAAATCTAATCAACAGCAGAGCTGGACTGAGAGGATCACCTTTTTGCTCATTAAATCCTTTGAAATACAGAAGAAAAATAGCACTTGCTAAATAACTACCATGTGTTAGGCACTGTGAGAGTGATTATTTAATTTAATCCTCTTTTTTTTTTATACTGAGGACTGAGCAGACGTGCTTCACCTCTGAGTCTCATCCCCAGCCATTTATTATTTTATTTAGAAACAGGGTCTCACTGAGGTGCTTAGGGCCTCACTAAGTTGCTGAGGTTGACCTCCAAATAGTGATCCTTCTGCCTCAGCCTCCAAAGCTGCTGTAATTAGAGGCATACTCCACAGCATCTGGCTTTGATTGAATTCTTATGACAGCTCTGAAGTAGATGTCACCTCCTTCGTGAGGTATGGAAATCATGGCTGGTGAAGGGGTGACCTCCATGCACTGATCCTTCAAGTCCATCCTCTGGGGCATTCCTGCCCTTCCCTGCCCTGCCTGGCCTTCCCCCATACCCAGCACCTCCCAGAAGTGCTCTCTCACTAACAGGCCATGGAGCACCTACAGGGTCGGCAGGCAAAGCACACAGGCCAAACTGGGCTGTTTTCATGCCCCCAATTTTAGAGCCAATTCAAATTCTCAACTAGACACCAGAAATTTACCCATGATCTTTCTTAAAGTTCTGGGCTCACGTTGAAGAGGGCTTGGTCTTTTGGGGTGTCACCCACTTCAATCATCTTGGTGCAAGCCAAGAGCTGCATGATGAGGCCCAAGGTGACCATTGCAGAGATACCGAGCTCCATGAGTGTGCCTAAGGAAATGGGCAGCCACAAAGCCCCTGTGAGCTCAAGAAAGAAAGACATTATTTAATAAAATGAACCCACAGAATTGAATGTGACCCCTTTTCCACATTGGATGGGCTTCAGGTTGCTGGCAGCAATTATAGCATAACCCCCCAAAACCAAAGATAAGAACACAACTGAGTCCCTCTGTCAAGCCCACCAGACACCATGTCATTCTGTTTGAAAAGTCAAGTACCCCTCAAGAGCCTGCTGCATTCCCATCCCCATGGACAGATCCATTCTGGATGGACAGAGGACAGAGAGGCCCGTCCTTCATTAGTTCATAAAACTGGAGAACATTCCAATCATTTCCTGAGTCTGCAGATGGGGCTGGCACATTTGGATCTAGTTGGGAATCAACCTTCCCTTTCCATCACGTTCAGATGAGCTCTGATTCTGAGTGACTGGAACCTTTTTGGAACCCCATTTTTAAACCGTGTCCATCAAATGCAACATCAACATACACAAGAAAATCATTTCTAGACCCACAGGTGACTGGTTAGATTTGACCCTCCACTGTCACTCGTGGTTTTGATCCATATATTTCCCCTGTAGATATGAAAAAGATGCAGCTGAGAAACCACTAGAGAGTTCTAGAGAGTGTTCTATGTCTACTCACCATCTCATTTCAGGGATTTCAAACACTCTAGTTTTTTTAAGTTTTCAGAAATTCTCAAGCAGAGACTTATCTTGCTCTTCCAGGTTTTGTATTGCATTCAAACCCAACTCTAAAGAAGGTGGTGTTTCCCAGGCTGAATGCACCGTTGATCAGGCTATTGGACGTGGCACATGCAGAGTTTCCAGGCCACAGAGCTGCCCATTCTCTGAGCTCCACAGAAAGGCTGTAGTTCAACTAAATGGTGCTGTTCCAGCAGAAAAGAGGCACAGTGAGTCTGAGCCTCCCTCTGTTGGAGGCCAGAATCCCTCACATCCAGTAGAAAGGGTCCACAGAATCTGAGGCCATAACACCAAACAAAGGATCTGGAAACAAGTAGAAACCAAAGGAGTGGCACATGGTTCCCCCCTCTCCCCCTTGCACCAACAACAGCACAGGAGACCGGATTGACCTGACAGCAGACTAAGAAGATGAAAAGGGGGATGGCTCGCCACAGCACCTTTGCCTTCAACTGGATCTGCAGAAGAGGTAGAATCAGAGGACATGAAGTTTCCCAGTAAGTCACTAAAAATAGAGTTCAACAGACACTTTCTCTGATCACCAAGAAAGGCCAAGTTGGGCTGGGGGCACAGCTCCATGGGGAAGCACTTGCCGAGCATGCATGATGTTCTGGGTTTAGTCTCCAACAGAAAACCTCCACCAAAAAAGCGAAGAAGCCAAAGCATGCACCAAGCAGAGTCCTGAAAGGTGAGTCTCATGCTTTCTGTGGACAAAGCCAATGCAAAGATGTCCGTAGGTATCACGTCTGGGAATGCTCATATTATACACCATCACGATCTTCCCACTGCTTAAGTGAGTTCAATGGCAAAGCTGTACTCTTAACCATTGACATGAACAGTTTAGATCCTCAAGGAGGGGCAAGAGGAAGGCAAGTTCAAAGACAGCCTCAGCAAAAGTAAGGCAGTGAGCCACTCTATGGTACCCTGACTCTCAATAAAAAACAAACTAGGTCTGGAGACATCTCTCAGTGAGTGGTTGCTTCTGAGTTCAATCCTAGGGATAAGTAAGTAAGTAAGTAAGTAAGTAAATAAATTCTTTCTGTTGTTGATATTTTTAAAATAATATTTAATCTTTATTTTATTTACCTCTTCTCTGATGTTATTATTTTTTCTTCTACTAGCTTTGGGTCAGGCATGTTCTTGATTTTCTACCTCCTTGAAGAGGAAGTCTTGGTTGTTTTCTTTTTTGATATAGGTATGTACTGATCTAATCTTAAAATTGCCTCTGCTCTATGATATAGGGTTTTTTATTTTGTGTTTCTATCATTTTTCTCAAGAATCTTTAAAAATTTCCATTCTGTTTGTCATTGACTCTGCTATTTGAGAGCTTTTTGTTATAATCGCAGACATGCAGGATGTTTCTGAAGTTCCACCTGTTGTAGGTTTCCAGTTTTATTACATTGTGTTCAGAAAAAAAAAGTTATTTCAAATGATTTTTAGCTTTTAAAATTTGTTAAGGTTTGTTTTATGACTTAATCTGTTGTCTATTCTGGAGAATGTTGTTGGTACTGTTGTGAAGAATTTGTCTTCTTTTGGTTTTTGTTGGAAAGTTCAATTAAGCCTATCTGCTCTGAAGTGTACTTTAAATTCTGTGTAAAGCAAGAAGAGACAGAAGCAAGGTGTTGTGTATATTGTATTTCTGTGTGAGATTTTCCATAGTACTTATGGTTTTTTTATGTGACTTCTGGTAACAAATAGGGTTTATTGTGTGTGTGTGTGTGTGTGTGTGTGTGTGTGTAGGGGCGTTGTATGTTGTATTTCTGTGTGCATGCATACTCAGTGTTTGTTTATATCATGTGCATGCCTTCAGCAAGTGTAGAGTATATAGGAATGTATAAGCCTGCATTTGGAAAGTATACATTATAATTGCATGTCCGTCAGTACCTGGGTGATAACAGGCAGGTGTATTTGTGGGTATGTATATATTTTTTTAGAAAGGAAGTGGTGGTGTGTGTATTCGGGGAAAGCAGGGATAAAGGTGATTTATGCATCTGTGTTTTTGTTGGAATGGCAGTGAGTTGTGGGTCATGCACCTGTTTCTAAATGTGAGGTGTTTTAATGATATCTGTGGTGAAAGGGGTTTTAATGAGTGTGCATCTTTCCATGTATGTGCCTCAGCAAGAGGTGTTCACAGGTCTCTGTGGCTGGGTGGCATGTGTGGATAAAAATCTCTTTGAACTTCCCTAAGATTGAGTGGAACCAGAAATACCCTGATTACAAAAATGTAACATTCTTAACCCTAAATGACACAGGTACAATCACCCACATACACACATAAACATGAGTCCATATTCCCAGAATCACTTGATACGCAAACACCAACTCCAAAAAACACATAAAGTTTCTCAACCCTCTCCAAATGTACACAACAATGATGTCACCTACAATCTACTCATTGTCATTTCCCAAATACATACATAACACATGTGTTGCCTTAATACACATATTTTACCCTGCACTCTAATGTCACACCCTTCCCTAAACAAAAAATAAAATTAAATTAAAAAATCAATATTTTGTGAATATCAAAAAGTATTCACCAAAATACTCCATTCAAACACTCTTCTTAATAATTATTCACAAGTCCCACCATGTCATAATAACCCATATACACTGTCAGTACCTAATCCTCCTAACTTGTATTCCCATATAAATATAACTTCTATATTTTCTCAGTGGAAACACACACTACCCATCTACTATTTGAGAATGAATACTCAGCCATCACACTTCCTAAATACTTTCACAGTCCTAGATTATACAAGTCTGGGAACAAACGTGTCCATCTGAATCTACAAACCCACAGTACTCCCACAGACCCAAAGTACATGCAGCCACTCTCTCACTATTAAAGGGCACAGAACTCACTATTAATGTACAAAAATGCTCATTCTTTCTGATATACTCAGTTAACAGCACACAACACTGTGGAGCTCTGAAAATCCTCAATAGCATAAACTTCCTATCTTCCAGATGCCTGACTCTAAACCCAGAGTTCCTCATGCCCAAATTAATAAAAATACACAGCAAAATCCAAACAATTCCAATTAATCACCTTCCTTACAAAGTCTCACACATATTCCAGTCGCCTAGATGAAACACTTAAAATTGACATGAAGTAGGACTGAAGAGGCTGGATACCACAGGAATTTTCAGAAAGCAGGTTTATTGGATGTTGCCAATCAGTTCAGAGTGTGGCTCATGCCTGAAATATTCTAGGGACAGATAATTTCAAAATATTTTGACTTTTATGTCCCATGCGGGAAAAGAGCTTGAAGATTCACTTGACAAGTGTTTTTCATTCTATTCTCTAGGCCAGACAGAGGTTTCACACGTATTTACCAAAAAAAAAAAAAAAAAAATCTGGCATTTACAAAAAAGAGGAAGCTACCAACCACAGTAACCTTTTCATACTTGCTGCTGATTTACAAGAGAATAAGCTTAATTATGGCAAGGGTCTTTTGGTTGAGAGTATCTGGTGTGCTTCAGATACACTCATCTTCAGACCACACATCAATCAGTATCACCCATAAAGCAATCACACAAACACTCACTCAGTAACTGAATGGAGCAAACAAATTACTTATTAACATGACAACAATTTGTATTCTCAAATGAAAACATTTACAATCACCTCTATGTTGCAAACATGCACATACACAGAATGCCTCAGAATATGAAGTTCAACAACAAATCTCAGACGTACAGACAGTGCTAACTCCTCCTACATACTCACAAATGACACCCCTCCATTCCTAAAAATAACATGATCACCTCAAAGCCCTAAACAAGAAAATACACAGCAGTACACTTGAGACATTATCAACAGAATCTATACACATCTATGTGCCACATATACATAATTCTAAACACCCCAACATACCCCATGATTCCATTCTCTCCAAATCTCTGAACACCAAAGATTATGTCCCTAAATTCTGACCTAGACATCATGAACATACACATACATTCTAAAATATGAAAATGCACAGATCCAACACATAATAGTAAGACAACATCCTAACTCCTCTCAAATGCATTCACAATAGTCATGTTCACAATAGTCCACAATGCGAACAACACCTACAGACGCACCACTAAAACCCTAAACACATGTCCTGCCAGAAAGGTACTCAGCCAACAATGACCAAAGAAATCACTCAGAAAATATTTACACACGACAACCAAACAGTCCCACACAGGAGAATTTATGGTGTCTTGTTTCATATCCTTTCCATACCTATACACATGAAACACATAAAAGCACAAAGTCCTGGTGCTAGAGAAACAAGTTCTTGTGTTTTCTCTCTTTCTCTGTCTCTCTCTCTCTCTCTCTCTCTCTCTCTCTCTCTCTCTCTCTGTCTCTCTCTCTCTTTCTCTCTCTCTCTCTCACACACACACACACACACAAACAAACACACACACACACACACACACACACACACACACATACAGAACATTACATACATAATATGAACACTGACACAACCAGTTCAAGAATATTATCTTGTGGGCCTTGCACACAGAGGTAGAGGGGTGAAGATGCAGATTTCAGGCACATACCTTGCTGTTGAAAATGTAAGAAAATATAAAAGTGCAAAGGAAAGAGCACATTCCCTCCTATAAAACTGAAAGGTATTTGCCAGCCACTCAATAACTCCTCAATATAGAGAAAACTCTTCAAATAATAAGAGAGTACTCTCAGATAATGCTTCGGGAGATGAAGGTATTCTGGGACATTTAAGGGGCTTCTAAAAGAGAGAATCACCCCAAACAGATTCTTTTGAGTATCCACCATCAGCCGAGATGGATATCTTCTAGCTAGAAAGCCAGACCATTGTGCAATATGTGTTCCAATGCCAGGGCTTGACTTGTTCACCTGGGCTCCCCCCTAAGCCACATCAGCTCCAATTTCTGAATGGGGTCTGCAGTGTTCTCACACAAGAGGCATTTGGCATCCTTATATGTCCAAATTATAATCTGAAGATATTATTGGCATGTTTGTTTGTCAAAAAATTAGTGAGTAAATTGTCAGCTTTTCTGTGTTACATTCAGACAGAAGAGGTGAATCTGGTTAGAGGAAGGTCTGGGGCCTCTTATATTTTGGACAGCAGCTGTCCTAATCACTTTCCAAACCTGTGATAATATACCTGAGATCACCACATTCAAAGGAGCAGAGATTTATTTTGGCTTATGGTTTCAGAGATTAGAGTCCATGGTCACTTGGCCCTCTTACCTCTGGACCTATAGCAAAGCAGAACATCTGGCCAAGAGTGTATGGCATAGGAAAACTGACCACCTCATGGCTGCTAGGAGGCAGAGAGAGACAGAGACAGAAGTACATTAGAGTCCCAGTACCCCATCAGTGGCACATCCTCAATGAGGTAATTTTCATCAAATGGGCCCCAATTTCCACAAGCTTCCAACACCTCACAATAATGACTTCAGCTGGGAACCAGATGTTTAAGAGGTGAGCCTTTGAGGAACACCAAATGTTAATGCCAGAACATCTATCCTTTGTCCCCCAAAGCTCATGTCTGTCTCACAGCAATAAATAATTAAAAATAAACAAATAAACAAGCATTTGGACTCCAAGAGTCCACAAATATCAACAGTGCATTCTCAATAGTTTTTGCCCAAAGTCTCTTCTGAGACTCAAGAGAACATAGTGACGCTGAAGCCTGAATTGAACGTTTTTTTTTTCTGCCATTCTCTTCTTTTAATTCATGAGTATAGCTTTCTTTTCTCCCCACACCCTCAACCCTATCTTAATGACTAACCATAGAGTCAGTTAAAAGCACGAAAGTCAGTTAAAAGGGCCCTTGCACTGGGAACTCCACCTTACTATGCCACAGGAAATGTCCAAATTAAAAGGTATTGGCAGAAGTGTACAGAAGACACTGACTAGGAGGGAAGCCAGACACACACACCTTCAGAATTGCAAGCATATAAAAAATCACATTATCTTAGATTCACAGGTCTGGGATGTGTCAGGGTCCACTGGACCCAGATATAACCCACAGAATCCCAACTTCTTTAAATAACAGTTTTTTAAAAGAGAGAGAGAGAGAGAGAGAGAGAGAGAGAGAGAGAGAGAGAGAGAGAGAGAATTTTCTAATACTTATTTATTAGTGTTGGGCAGACACAACATCTTTATTTTTATGTGGTGCTGAGGATCAAACCTAGCACTGCACACATGCCAGGCGAGTGCGCTACCACTTGAGCCACATCCCCAGCTCCATAGTGACATCTATTTTTAGTTGTCTATCAATATTTATTGATTTATACGGTTCTAAGAATTGACCACTATGCCTCACACATGCCAGGCAAGCTCTCTACCACTGAGCCATGACTCCAGACCCCTCTAATGACAGTCTGTGAACACTAGTAAACTGTGCTTGTGTCCACCTGCCCAAGACTGCGAGAACAATTCCACATAACACACTGTATATGCTTTCCCTCAGCAGTACTAAGCAAGATGAAACCAGGAGCTAGCCATTCATCTCTGAAATGCTGAATTGTTGCCAATGAAGCCTTTTCCTCTCCCACCTCTCTGCCTCTTCAGTTACTGACTTTCATGCATGGAAGCAAAGCAGAAGAATCAAACCTTTTGTAGCTGCATTGGCTGCAATCCTCATTAATAATCAAAAAAATGTTAATACATTTCAAAGATACATCTACACAGGGGAAACACAACTAACCCCAAAGGGAAGAAGAGGACAGCAGTAAGGAGAAGACTGAAAAAGCACAGCAGGGCACACGTTAAGTCTAGTGCTCCATTAAGTCTAGTGCTCCAGGTGTGAAACTAGGGCACCTGATGGTGTAATATGGGTGCCCTAGAACTTGAGCATCCTTACCCCTCCAGCTTGGTCTGATGTGGGACCACTCCCTAGAGCTTCTGTGCTCACTGACTTTCACTTACCTGAGCAGGTGTTCATAGGCCTGCCACTGCTAACCTCCACCACAACACTGGCTCCACTCTCATAGTTTGATAAATCACTGTTTCTGGGGTTACTGGGTTGCACTCTGAATGTGATATGCACATCCTGGTCACCAGCGTTTCCTCTAAAGTATGAATGCAAACCTTCACAACCCCTCAACTCTTCACTCTATACGCCTGATAACCAGCATCACATGGACAATAACAAGGTCAGCGGAGAATGAGGACAGTAGCCAGACCCACCTAGACCATGGCCTCTCTCAGCCCATATGATGTTAGTTACACAGCAAAATGAATCTGGACATAGGATTCTTAGGCTGCCTTTTGCACGCAGGGCACCCTGATAATCTTTCCACAAGTCATTGAGCCTGATAAGGGTGGTGTCCTTCCCAGTCCTGAGATGCCTAAAGGTGGCTTCTGTGTAATGGAACTAATCTCTTTACCAACCACACCATTTTTGGCCCCAACATTACAAAGTTTTCTTTTCTGGAAAACCTGCAAGTATTTTAAATCTTTCTACCCTGCCTTTTGCTCCTGATCCCCATGGTATAAAAGGCTGAAAGCAGCTAGAAATACCCAGGCCATATCTCAAATGCTGTACTGCCTTTAATATTCCCTGCTGATAAATTAGTCTGTGTTTTTAGTTGCCTTTTACATCACTGTGACCAAAAAAATCTAACAACAATTAGAGCAGGAAAAGTTTATGTAGCTCATAGTTTCAGGTCTCACTCCACTGACCACCAACTGCATAGCTCTGGGGCCAACGTGAGGCAGAACATAGTGGGGGAAGTGTAGGGAGTCGGAAAGCAGCTCAGCATATTGCAATGAGGAAGCAGAGAGAGAGAAATCTGCTCACCAGGGACAAACTATAAACCCTAGATCCGTTTCCTCAACTTGATCCTCCTCTTTGTCCTCAGCCTGGGTGGGCTTATCTATCTGACTGTGGGTGACTGGGAAGGTGAGAATACGCCAATGTCGCCGCTTAACCTTTGTATTAGACTGCCTTGGGCCAGCTTGGATTGACTCTGTGCCTAAGGCTAATGAGCGGAGCTCAGAGTCAAGAGATCTTGATTCTTTTAGAAGTTGGATGTGTTCCCATCTCTGTTGGAGAGTCTTGCGCAAGGGAGCCAGGTTAGGCAAGGTAAGTGGAGAAAAAAATATCTGATGGGGCAGTTGGCCCCTAAAGGGCCAGAGCACAAAAGGCAGGAGGGATATAGGAGGGAGGTGGATGTTTAAGTCCTATAGGCTGTGGCAGGGTCCTGAGAGGTGGCGGGTCTTCTGAATGGTAGCGAGCTGCTTCCTTCTCCAAGGTAGCCTCCTCCCCAGGGGTCAATGTGTCTCTGGGATTTAAAACTGGATAAAGGCGGTTGGTAGCTGTTGGAGCCTTATTCATTAGCGTGGGATTTTGAGGGGGTTCAGGAAAGTTCCCAGGGTCCTAGGGAGACTGAGAAGGATCTATGTCTATACTAACTGAAGGACATGCCGAGGGGGGACGAGAGAGACGAGAGGTCTTTTGCATAGCCTCTTCCCCAATCCTGACACGTTTTAAGGTACCATTATCAAAGGGTAAACTTTTAAGAATTTCATTAATTAAGTTCCAGTAAGAAAAGGTGGGAACAGGCACCTTTTCTGGGCCAAAGGATTCATAATAATCTTTTAAACAGTTCCTACTCTAAGCCATCTTTTACCATCAATGGTCGCTTCAAGGGAAAACCACGGACACAATTCTTTTATGTATGAAAAGAATAATTTTAAGTCCTTTTTCTTAACACATGCCACCCGTGTCTTGAGGGCCTCCTTGAGGTCTGACAAAAACAAATCATGTGACAAAACTGCTTGTCCCATGGTGGGTCAGTCACTGTGCATCGTCCCCACTCTCCTCCTGGATCTGTCTCTCGGTCGTGTCTGCCAAGGGGATCGCGAGCTCCACTTGGCCAACTGTCCCTGGAGGATGGTGTTCCTTCTCAGTCAAAGGCTCCAGCCCCAATCTTTGGGCGCCAAATGTTCTGACCCACAGGACACATCAACGTGGGTGGTGAACCTAGGAGGGGAGGAATGAAGGGACAAGAGACACGAAGGATGAAAGCAAGACAGGAGTTCTGATCAAGCTGCAAACTTTTATTGTTCACACAGGGGTATTTATATGCTGGGGATGGGGAAGCTCTCTAATCAGCAATTGCTGGATGTGGGTGGTAAAACTGGCATGTGCAAGATGTCTGATGTTCCTGATAGCCACAGGATGTTTCAGGGAGATAGGTAGCTGCAGGATGTCTCCCAGGAAGGATGTCACCCAGGGGGCTGTTTCTTGTAAATGTCAGGCTATTCTTTGAAGGAGAATTTCCTTCTAGCCCCTGACACCGTACCTCCCACAAAAAAGAAAATGAATTAACAGAGAAGAGTTCACACTGATCCTCACTGAAGTTCCCAACCCCACTCCACCCACAACATCCAAAAATGGCCTTAATAGTCATTGCAGCCACGTTGATGCAGCACCTCCTATGAGCTAGGGACTGCTCTGCATCAAAAAACCCCAGGAGACACACCAGTATCTCCATTTAAGAAAGAAATTGAGGCACAGAGAGATTTATTAACTTACCCATGATCACACAGCTCAAGAGAGGCCCAGAGGGGTTTTAAACCCGGGCCATTTTTTTTTTTTAATCCAGACCCCTCAAACCAAAGATGCAGTAAGTGGGAGGAGAACATCAGACATATGATCCACCTATGGCAGGAGGTGACTTGGGTGAGTGGAGCCTTCTGTGACACAGACAGTGTCCCCCCTCGGGGGCTGCCTCACCTGGTCCTGAGAGGCCCACTCAGCCTGGGGGAGAAGAGAGCCCCCTCCCAGGCTTTTGGTTTAAGAGAATGTTCACTTACCTGAGCTGCAATGTCCCCACTGCTCTGAGGAGGCGGGGCCACGTCATGTCAGACATCCTTACAGGTGACCTCATTTTAAGAAAACAAGCCGGTGGCCAATTGTCCAAGATTTATAAAGTCAGCGGCCAGCACAGGGAGCCAGCAGAGGGGACACCATTGTAGAGGTGACCCAGAGCAGGGTCCAAGGGCCTGGGCAGGGCCTGGTCATTGCCCAGTGGCTCCCAGCTGACATCCTTCCTGCCCGGGAGATCCTGGAGACTGCCTTCATGGTGATTTTCAGGTGCATGCATGGGAGGCCCTGCTTGCTCTAGACTCAGGGTAAGACAGAAAAGATTTCAGGCCTCATCAGACTATGGGCATGAGCAGGATGGTGGCCAGCAGAAAAAGACATCAAGGGCCTCCATCTCACAGCAGTTTATGCATTGTTTGTTGAGCCCCTACCATGCATCATATGGATGTAGCTGGAAAGTGGATTTTTAGCATGTGTAAAGGACCTGAGGCAGCAGTGGGCTTGGTACATTTGAGGCTGTGTGGGGAGTTGAGGCTGGCCTGAGCCAGGATATTCCTGGGGATAGCTGCACTAGATGATTGACTTCTTTCCCTTGTGCTCCACCTGTCGAACAAGCAAGGCACAGAGATGAAGATCTTTCACATGACAGATGAAGAGTCTGAAGGTCAGAGTGGTAAAGGCATTTCCAGGTCCCGAAGGTAATACATGGCAAAGTTAGAATTCTCACCCAGCTCTGCTTCTAGAGCAGTTTACGTGTCCCTTCTAGCATGACTTTATGACAAGTCCAGACGCACCCAAACTCAACCTCCTGTATCTGGTTTGGAGAGTCTCAGGTACATGAGTCATATAAGGCCCTGATAAGTCCTTCTGCAAAAGAAGTTTCTAATATTTCTTTAACCCAGCACTTGCAACGTTCATTTGAACATAAGATCCTTATAAGTGTGACTAGAATGAAGACATTTCAGAAGTGACCTTGGGAGACACTGGTCTTGGTAACCCACAGAAGTCTCAATTGCTCTTCCTGATCTTGGGGAAGAGAATTCTGGGTATATTTTGTAGACTCAGTAAGATGGTGATGGGATGGAGAGAGATTCAAAGGACTAAGAGGGGTATTTCAAAGCGGGAAGGAATCCCTAGGAGGACCCTAAAAGGGACTCTGGAGAGATTTCCTCCCTCACTTCAGAGAACAGAATCAGGGCCCGTGAGGGTAAAAAAGGGGTTGGAGACTGTACCTGAGGTTGGCCATCTTGGTCGGGAGTGAGCTCCCCACCACCAGCAGTGTGCAATTAGGAACTGTTGCATTAACCTACCAGCAGAACATGCCCAGTGGCCCGCCATACCCCCGATTGGGGAAGGGGTAGAGTCGCCTCTAGCGCCTGCTAGGTAGACAGACCTGTAACCAACAGACAGAACAGGCCTAGCGGCCCACGGAGGGCAGAGCCACTGCTCGCGCCTGCAAGGTAGGCAGACCTGTGACCACCGAAAGAACAGGCCCACCGAAAGTACAGGCCCAGCGGCCTGCTGGTGTGGTAGGCATATTGCCCCAATTGGAGGAGGGGCAGAACAACCGCCAAAGCCAGCAATATAAATATATAGGGGGAAAAATCAATAACACAACAGTTTCACCAAGCAGAAAGAAACGCGATCAGTATGAAAAGACAAAGAAAGAAAGGACCACTAGCAATGCAGGTCAACTCAACTTTAGAAGAGGTAATATCTGCAGCAGATGGAATGTCAGATAAAGAATTCAGTATATACATGCTTCAGATGATCTGGAGTCTCAAGGAAGACATTAGACAGCAAAATCAGACAATGAAAGACCACTTCGACCACTTCGACGATGAATTACATAAACAAATCCATGAAGCAAAAAATCAATTATACAGGGAGATAGAGGTTATAAAAAACAAACAAACAGAAATCTTAGAATTGCAGGAAGCAATAAACCAACTTAAAAACTCAATTGAGAATACTATCAGCAGAGTAGAACACTTAGAAGATAGAACATCAGACAATGAAGACAACGTATTTCAATTGGAGAAGAACATTGACAGCTCAGCAAAACTGTTAAGAAACCATGAGCAGATCATTCAAGAAATATGGGATAACATAAAAAGACCAAACTTAAGAGTCATTGGGATACAGGAAGGTATAGAGGTCCAAACCAAAGGAATGTGCAATCTATTCAATGAAATAATAGGAGAAAACTTCCCAGACTTAAAGAATGAGACAGAATCCCAAATCCTAGAAGCCTACAGGACGCCGAATGTGCAAAATCATAAGAGATCCACACTTCGACACATTATAATTAAGATGCCCAACATACAGAATGAGGAGAGAATTTCAAAAGCTACAAGAGAAAGGAAGCAGATTACATTTAGGGGTAAACCAATCAGGATAACAGCTGACCTTTCAACATAGACTCTGAAAGCTAGAAGATCCTGGAATAACATATTTCAGACAATGAAAGAAAATGGGTTCCAACCAAGAATTGTGCATCCAGCGAAATTAAGCTTCAGGATGGAAGATGAAATTAAAACCTTCCATGATAAACAAAAGTTAAAAGAATTTGCAGCTAGAAAACCATCTCTTCAAAACATCCTCGGCAAAATATTACAGGAAGAGGAAATGGAAAATATCAATGAAAACCAACAGCAGGAGGTAGTACAGTAAAGGGGGGGGGAATAATCAAAGAGGAAAACAAACCATGTTTAGTAACATAAATAAAGAAATATGGCTGGAAGAACAACTTATATCTCAATAATAACCCTAAATGTTAATGGCTTAAACTCACCAATTAAGAGACACAGGCTAGTCGAATGGATCACAAAACAAGATGCAACAATATGCTGCCCTCAGGAGACGCATTTGATAGGAAAAGATATAAGTAGACTGAAGGTGAAAGGTTGCTAAAAATCATATCACTCATATGGACTTCGGAAACAAGCAGGAGTGTCCATACTCATATCAAATAAAATAGATTTCAAGCCAAAGTTAATCAAAAGTATTAAAGAGGGACACTACATACTGCTCAAGGGAACCATACACCAACAAGACATAACAATCATAAATATATATGCCCCAAACAATGGTGCAGCTATGTTAATCAAACAAACTCTTCTCAAGTTCAAGAGTCAAATAGACCACCATACAATAATCATGGGAGACTTCAACACACCTCTCTCACCACTGGACAGATCTTCCAAACAACAGTTGAATAAGGAAACTATAGAACTCAATAATATAATTAATAACCTAGACTTAATTGACATATATAGAATATACCACCCAACATCAAGCAGTTACACTTTTTTCTCAGCAGCACATGGATCCTTCCCAAAATAGATCATATATTATGTCACTGGGCAACTCTTAGACAATATAAAGGTGTAGAGATAATACCATGCATCTTATCTGATCATAATGGAATGAAATTGAAAATCAACGATAAAATAAGGAAGGAAAAATCATGCATCACTTGGAGAATGAACAATAGGTTACTGAATGATCAATAGGTTACAGAAGACATCAAGGAGGAAATTAAAAAATTCTTAGAGATAAATGAAAACACAGACACAACATAACGGAATCTATGGGACACATTGAAAGCAGTTCTAAGAGGAAAATTTATTACTTGGAGTTCATTTCGTAAAAGAAGAAAAAACCAACAAATAAATGATCTAATACTTCATCTCAAAATCCTAGAAAAAGAAGAGCAAAACAACAGCAAAAGAAGTAGAAGGCAAGAAATAATTAAAATCAGAGCTGAAATTAATGAAATCAAACCAAAAGATACAATTGAAAAAATTGACAAAACTAAAAGTTGGTTCTTTGAAAAAATAAATGGAATCGACAGACCCTTAGCCACGCTAACGAAGAGCAGAAGAGAGAGAACTCAAATTACTAGCATACGGGATGAAAAAGGCAATATCACAACAGACACTTCAGAAATACAGACGATTATCAGAAATTATTTTGAATCCTTATATTCCAATAAAATAGAAGATAGTGAAGGCATCCATAAATTTCTTAAGTCATATGATCTGCCCCGATCGAGTCAGGAGGATATTGACAACCTAAACAGACCAATATCAATAGAGGAAATAGAAGAAACCATCAAAAGACTACCAACTAAAAAAAGCCCAGGACCGGATGGGTATACAGCAGAGTTTTACAAAACCTTTAAAGAGGAACTAATACCAATACTTTTCAAGCTATTTCAGGAAATAGAAAAAGAGGGAGAACTTCCAAATTCATTCTACGAGGCCAACATCACCCTGATTCCTAAACCAGACAAAGACACTTCAAAGAAAGAAAACTACCGACCAATATCTCTAATGAACCTAGATGCAAAAATCCTCAATAAAATTCTGGTGAATTGGATACAAAAACATATCAAAAAAATTGTGCACCATGATCAGGTAGGATTTATCCCTGGGATGCAAGGTTGGTTCAATATATGGAAATCAATAAATGTTATTCACCACATCAATAGGCTTAAAAATAAGAACCATATGATCATCTCGATAGATGCGGAAAAAGCATTCGACAAAGTACAGCATTCCTTTATGTTCAAAACTCTAGAAAAACTAGGGATAACAGGAACATACCTCAATATTGTAATAGAAATATATGCTAAGCCTCAGGCTAGCATCATTCTGAATGGAGAAAAACTGAAGGCATTCCCTCTAAAATCTGGAACAAGACAGGGATGCCCTATCTCACCACTTGTGTTCAACATATTTCTTGAATCACCGGCCATAGCAATTAGACGAAAGAAATTAAAGGCATAAAAATAGGAAAAGAAGAACTTAAATTATCACTATTTGCAGATGACATGATTCTATATCTAGCAGACCCAAAAGGGCCGACAAAGAAACTATTAGAGTTAATCAATGAATTCAACAAAGTGGCAGGATATAAAATCAATACGCATAAATCAAAGGCATTCCTGTATATCAATGACAAATCATCTGAAATGGAAATGAGGACAACCACTCAATTCAGAATATCCTCAAAAAAAAAATAAACTACTTGGGAATCAACCTAACAAAAGAGGTGAAAGACTTATACAATGAAAACTACAGAACCCTAAAGAGAGAAATAAAAGAAGATCGTAGAAGATGGAAAGATATACCCTGTTCATGGATAGGTAAAACTAACATCATCAAAATGGTTATATTACCAAAAGTTCTCTATAGGTTTAATGCAATGCCAATCAAAATCCCAACGGCATTTCTGGTAGAAATAGAGAAAGCAATCATGAAACTCATATGGAAAAATAAAACACCCAGAATAGCAAAAACAATGCTAAGCAGGAAGTGTGAATCAGGCAGTATAGCTATACCAGACTTCAAAGTATACTACAGAGCAATAGTAACAAAAACAGCACGGTACTGGTACCAAAACAGGCGGGTGGACCAATGGTACAGAATAGAGGACACAGAAACCAATCCACAAAATTACAACTATCTTATATTTGATAAAGGCACTAAAAGCATGCAATGGAGGAAGGATAGCATCTTCAACAAATGGTGCTGGGAAAACTGGAAATCCATATACAACAAAATGAAACTGAATCCCTTTCTCTCACCATGCGCAAAAGTTAACTTAATGTGGATCAAGGAACTTGATATCAAATCAGAGACATGGCGTCTGAAAGAAGAAAAAGTTGGCTATCATCTACATACTATGGGGTCCGGCTCCAAATTCCTCAATAGGACACCCATAGCACAAGAGTTAATAACTAGAATCAACAAATGGGACTTACTCAAACTAAAAAGTTTTTTTCTAAGCAAAAGAAACAATAAGAGAGTTAAATAGGGAGACTACGTCCTGGTAACACATTTTTACTCCTCACACTTCAGACAGAGACCTAATATCTAGAATATACAAATAACTTAAAAAATTAGACTATAAGATAACAAATACCCCAATCAACAAATGAGCCAAGGACCTGAACAGACATTTCTCAGATGAGGACATACAATCAATCAACAAGTACATGAAAAAATGCTCACCATCTCTAGCAGTCAGAGAAATGCGAATCAAAACCACCCTAAGATACCATCTCACTCCAGTAAGATTGGCAGCCATTAGGAAGTCAAACAACAACAAGTGCTGGCGAGGATGTGGGGGAAAGGGTTCACTTGTACTGCACTTGGACTGAAAATTGGTGCGGCCAATTTGGAAAGTAGTATGGAGATTTCTAGGAAAGCTCAGAATGGAAGCACCATTTGACCCAGCTATTCCCCTACTCGGTCTATTCCCTAAAGACCTAAAAAGAGCACACTATAGGAACACTGCTACATCCTTGTTCATAGCAGCACAATTCACAATAGAAAGACTGTGGAACCAACATATATGTCCTTCAATAGACGAATGGATAAAAAAAAATGTGGCATTTATACACAATGGAGTATTACTCTGCATTAAAAAATGACAAAAATCATAGAATTTGCAGGGAAATGGATGGCATTAGAGCAGATTAAGCTAAGTGAAGCTAGCCAATCCCTTAAAAACAAATGCCAAATGTCTTCTTTGATATAATGAGAGTAACTAAGAACAGAGTAGAAACGAAGAGCATGAGAAGAAGATTAACGTTAAACAGGGATGAGAGGTGAGAGGGAAAGGGAGAGAGAAAGGTAATTGCATGGAAATGGAAGAAGACCCTCAGGGTTATACAAAATTACATACAAGAGGAAGTGAGGGGAAAGGGGACAAAAATATAAGGGGGAGAAATAAATTACACTAGAGGGGGTAGAGAGAGAAGAGGGCAGGGGACGGGGGAGGGGGGATAGTAGAGGATAGGAAAGGCAGCAGAACAAAACAGACACTAGTATGGCAATATGTAAATCAATGGATGTGCAACTGATGTGATTCTGCAATCTGTATACGGGGTAAAAATGGGAGTTCATAACCTACTTGAATCAAACTGTGAAATATGATATATCAAGAACTATGTAATGTTTTGAACACCCAACAATAAAAATTAATTTAAAAAAAGAAACTGTTGCATTACACTGCTGAAGGTCACTTCCTCTAGGATTCTGGGCTTCGGGGTAAAGAAAGCCACCCCACCTGGGCCATGCTCAGTCCCCCCTTCTCTCCAGAGTGGGCACAAAGAAGCCAGGCCTGGCACATTCATGACATTAGGAAAATCCTTATAAATAAAATAGTTCCTTTGAAAGCTGAGCTCTCCATAGTCCATCTCCTCTCGACAGGAATAAAGCCAAGCCCGTGACTCCAGTGTCACCTCCCTCCATCGACTAGAGGAAACGCTCATTTTAAGAAGTATAACAAGAAAAGTGAGTGACAGTCTATTGACATTTTAAAAAGTGTGTGAGCAGTGGGGACACGACTGGCTGGAGAGACCCAGAGAGAGGAGGAGAGAGAAGCCACACCAGTCCCTTAAATCTCCGCTCAACCTGGAGGGCTCAGGCTCCTCTGTCGCCCAAGGGCTGCAGCTCGGTGTCCCCTTCACCAAACAGGAGGTCGAGGTGGGAAGGGGGGGGGGGGGCAGGGCCATGAGCCTGGAGTGCCCTGATTCCTAAATCAGGTTCCCCACTGGCGGGGCTCTGGTGGCTCTGGGGGACTGTCCTGGGAGGGCAGGCAGGGGATCTGGCCAAAGGAGACCAGGGACCAGGTCTCCTCAACTTTCCAGCCAAGCTGTGGCTCAGGGACACACACGGACCTGCCTCGTGCCGGCACCACTGCCACCTGCCACCACCATCACCTGCACCTCTGGAGTGAGCGCAGCCTGGGGTGGGGTGCAGAGGCATGTGACGGATGTCCACGGAGACCATTCTAGGGAGGACCTGGAGCCACCTCTACGCCCTCTCCAAGGTGAGGGGAAAAGGTGCTGGGCCTGGGGACTCGCTGGGCACTGAAAGCGACAATGCCCTGGGGATTCGTGGGCTCCAGGACTGAAGCCAGCCTCGGGCCTCCACCTTATCGGCCTCTCACACTGTCCTCCTAGTGCAGCACGCACACACACATGCATGTGTGTGGGCCAGCGCACGCTCACTAGCGTGGATGTCACACCCCTGCACCAGCATCACTGCCCGAGCAGAAGGGACTGGCAGGGTCAGTTCACCTGCACATGCGCAGACCATGTGCACCCACCCCATGATGCATGCACCGCCACCCCCCACACCCGTTCTGTCTTACTCAGGAGCCCACTTACGTGCACACAGGTGGACAGACCCTCGTTCTGCCCCACGTCCCACACTCCCAGCAGGTGCCCGTCCAGCACAGGCCAAACCCACGGGGCGTAGCGCACCCAGTGACGGTGGCCTCCCCACCTGCCAGAACCCCACCTCATGGAGCCCCACTCCCTGATAAGTGTTTGAACAGCTGTCCTTTGTCCCCTGAGCGCTGGGGGAGCAGGCCATGGGCGGCCTCAGGGAGAATGTCACCCTCTCCAGCCCCTCCTGCCCCCAGTGCTCGGGGGGACCCTGCTGTCCTGCCCTCCTAGCTGGTTTCCCTGCCAGGGCCCTGGGCAATGAGTGAGCCTCGGGCATTTCTCCTCGCCCCGTCGCCCTTACCCAGGCCTTATCAGTGGGCGTGGGTAGAGAGGACAGGGGCTGCCACTCGGGGAGGCCTCTTCTAGAAGCATCCACCCGTCCCTCCCCTTCCTCTCCACCCGCCCAGCCCCTCACATCTGCTGGTGGCCCCACCTCTCAGCCTTTGTCAAGGCTGTTCCCCGCCCCCAACTCGCCCCTTAGCAAGGACCCCTAGCCTCCCTTTCCAGGAAGCCCTCTGAGTTCTCTTCCCTCATGGCCTAGAGGCGCCTGCACCTCACCCCTACCACACCAAGATGTCCATTTCTTGCTCCCTGAACATGACCATGAGATGGGGAAGTGTGGAGTCGTGGGGAAGGTAGACAGCTGGGTTCCCACCATCCTGGCACCCACAGAAGTGTGGGGGCAGCCCTGGCCAAGGGCAAGACCTCTGTAGGAGGAGGGTGGACGGGAGGGAGAGACCCAGGGAGTGCGGTGCCTCTATCCTCAGGGCTCCAGGAGTGAATCAGGTGCCTGGGCTTTATTCAAGAGTAAAGGATGCCACTACACACATGAGTAAGTTAGTAAATTTCCTCCCCTCCCCTCCTCACCCAGAAGGCTGCCAAATTCTAGATGGTAATGGTTGCGCGATAGTGAAATCAGCATATCCATCAACACACTCCCTGCTCATCATGTACAGGGAAGGGCCAGTGGCTCCAGTTCCACATCATCATCCTCTGGAGGCTTCCTGGGCACCGGCTCCCAAATACCCAGAGGGAGGGACAGCCCCCCAGCCCCCTCCTAGGTGCCACCAGGCAGCCCCTGGGAGCTCTGAGGGACCATCATGAAGGGGACTCCTTTCTACACAGACTGCCTTTGCTTTGGAGGACAGTGAGTGGGACCTGTTGGTTGAACTTGGTGTGACAAGGGTGGACATCCTGGGTCCACCCCCATAGACGGAGGCCTGCTTAGGAGCCTCCCCAGGGTTCCTCCCACTTGTCAAGTGAGGATGTAAAGACATGGGGAAGTAGGATGTGCTCCTAAAAGCATGTCTGAGGAGGTGAGGCTGAAGTGCAGGGCCCTCTGCTCATAGGAAGGGACAGACAGCACATGGCTTAAGAACTGGGGATTAGACTCAGGGGCACTCAATCATTGAGCCACATTCCTAGCTCTTCTTATATTTTATTTAGAGATAGGGTCTTCCTAAGTTGATTAGCATCTTGCTAAGTTGCTGAGTCTGGCTTTGAACTTGCAATCGTGCTGCCTTAGCCTCCAAAGCTGCTGGGATTATAGGCCTGAAGGACATAGACTTTTTGTTGGGAAAACCTGGGTTCTATTCCCTGCCCTGCCACTTGCTACCTTGGAGATCCTGGACATGTGGCTTGGCTCTTCTGAGTCTCACTCTACCTATTTGCAAAATGGGGGTGATATCTGTAGCCCCTCTTTCAAGACTCTATAAAGATTCCCATAGATTGTATGCAGTGACTATATCCCACATAGCAAGCACTGGACTAATTCATATTTTTTCATAAACGTATTTCAGATTCAAAAAAACACATTCCTGGTAATCCCAGTGAATCAAGAGGCTGAGGTAGGAGGGTCAAAACCTTCAGGTGAGGTTGGGTAACTTAGTGAGATCCTCAAAATAAAAAATAAAAATAAAAAAGTAAAAAGGGCCAGGGTTATAAGGCTCAGTGATAAAGGCACCTGTGGGTTTGATCCCAATTCCACAAAATAAAAAAAGAAAATGATTTCATGGAATGTCAGGAATATTGCACAGATGCAGTAAATATTCTTAGGGTTGATGCTTGGCTTTCACCAAGAGTCAAGTTGCAGCTGCCTTGAGTCTGAGTATTTTGTAGGTGCTCTGTAGTAGCCTAAGGTTTACCTTGTTTCCTGGGCCCTGGCAGCCTGGACACCCTTTGCCTCTTCACTGGAGGGCCAACAGGGGTTTTTGAAATGACCCTGTGGATGGGGTAAATGGAGCAGGTTCTGTCCAGGGTGAGGTCCCTGGGAAGCTTCTAGCATGGTGTGTTAATGCAGGCTGGGAGGTCAGGAGCCCCATGCCAACCAATGAGACCTGAAAGCTTAGTCCCAGCCTGGTAGAAGGTTAAGGGCAATGTGCCAACATGAGGCTGACCTGAGCTTAGATCAGATGTTGCCATTTACTGGCTGTGTGACTACAGGCTCCTCTCTATCTGTGAAATCGGGCTCATGTTGTCTTCTGTGCTCATCAACAAGGTTGGGGTTGAGGATGCAATGATATAGAAAGAATGTATAGATACAATGGAGTGTGGGACACAAGTGTCCTGGGAAATTAAATGAGAACTTTGAACACCTTTTACAGAAGGCAGCAGAGTAAAGAGGAAACCTTGAACCAGCGCTCATATCTTGGTTCTGTAACTTTGGGGCTGTGTGACCTTAGGTAAGTTAGTGAACATCTCTGAATCTGGTTCCTCATGTGAATGCATACTCTATTATCATGAAGGCATAATAGTCTTTCCCACCCTAGTGCCCACCTGGGACTCACTGTGCTCCAGGAGAAAACTTCTCTGGCCAGAGCCTGCCACCACAGAACATCGTCTGTCCTTCTCTGACCCCAATCCACAATGTCACTTGAAGCAGATGGAATGAGAGGGGCAAGATAGGGAAGAGCTGTGGAAGCTTGGTTGGATGCCAGGGAGCAGTGACAGTAAAGTGAGGTCCTGCCTGCCCTCCTGGTGGTCGTGCTCCGGCAGAGGGGTGCATGTTGAAACATATGCTACAAAGGGCAAACAGGCACGGGAGGGGATAGGTGTGGCAGGAGGCTGTTCTGGTTTGGATGTGAGGGGTCCCCAAAAACTTAGCTGTGAGACAATGCAAGAGGGTTCAGAGGACAAATGATGGGGTTGTGAGAGTCTTAACCCCTCAGTGAATTAATCCCCTGATAGTGATTGACTGAGTGGTGACTGAATTGGTGGGGTGTGGCTGGGGAGCAGGGTCATGGGCCAAATATTTGGGATATATATTTGTATTTGGCAAGTGGAGCCTCCCTCTGCTTCCTGATCATCATGTGAGCCCCTTCCCTCCACCACACTCTTCCGCCATAAGGTTCAGCTCACCTCAAACCTTGAGGAATGGAGCCTGCTGTCTGTGCATTGAGACCTCTAAAACCCTGAGCCCCCAAGGCAACTTTTTCCTCTCTACAATTGTTCTGGTTGGGTCCTTCCATCGTGCAGCAAAAAAGCTGACTAAAACAGAGACTATTTTCAATCAGGTGGCAAGGAAATCTTCCCATATGGTGTCACAGGATACAGAGGAACAGACTGACCCAAGATCAGCCAGCAAGGTTCTGGAACATTCCAGGGGTCTGCCCCTTCTCTCTGCACCACGCTGTGTCCAGGGTCCACTCACACTTTCTCCATGGCCTTGTCCGACTCGTGCCCACACCTCGGCACGGACAGCCCAGCTGGCTAGCCCTTTCCTCTCTCAGGCAGCTGAAGCTGCTGGGAGGATCTGAACTCCAGCCAGCCACGGCACTCTCGGGTCCGTCCCTGCCCAGTCGTGGGGAGGAGGCTCAGGACCCTCTCCTAGGGGGGGGCATGTTGGGGGCCAGGCACTTACAAAGGCAAATAATGTCAGGGTAAACATTGGCTGCTGATAGCTCCAGCTGTGAGGGCCAACGATGTCCCCTTGGTCCAGATGTTGGCCTCACCCACCTCCCTCCTGTGGCAGTACATTTGAAGAGGACTTTGGGGGCCAGCGGAGAGCAACACAGAATGCGGGGTGGGGAGGGGGCTGGTAGGCCACCCAGCACAATCCATGCACAGCTAGCCAGCATGGTCCTCTGCCTCCAGGGTTGTCCGGACAGCAGGGGTCACTTTTGGGCTGAGAGTGTACCAGGGAAGATGGGGCCACAGCCTCCCCTGTCCAATGTCTCAGATTTCCTGGCTGGGAATGAAAACTGAATCCAGAGGTGGAACCAATGCCTGGACCCTACGCTCTCCCAGGATAGAGTGAGCTCCTTGTCCCTGGAGGTTTGTCAGCAGGGTCTGCACCTTCAGAGCTGGTGAGAAGCAGGCTACTCAGGGCATTGGAGAGGGTTGGGACCAGAGCTTTCTCTTGGATTCTTGCCAATTGCCCAACCCTTAATCCTGAAGCCCACAGGGTGCCCAGTCCACCCTCCCCTCCAGCACCAGGAGATTCTAGAACTCCCTTCGTCAAATCTCCATTCCCTGAGTGGGTCAATGTCTTGATGGGACCCTCCCCCGCCCCAGGTGCACACCGACACTTCTCCTAATGCATCCTGGCTGGCCGGCTGGGAGCCACAGACGCCACTGTCACCTGAGGGGACATAAAGGGGCTCTCACATTTCCCACGACTGGGCTCCTGGTCCCCTAGCATTCATGACGGCTAATTTCAACAAGAAAGGGCCCCTTGAGAAGGAGAGCCCCCCTCCCTTTCCCCCTCGCCTCTGCTAAGCCCCACTCTGCAGCTAACCACTGTCTGAGCCTCCCTCCCTCTGGAGCACCCTCTCACTCACCTGCCAAGCCTTCCCCAGACTGCTGCAGCCTCACCTCGCAGCCTCCGCCAGCCAGGATGAGAATCCCAAGGTGGGGTGGGGGGCTCAGGGCTCCATACTGCAGAGGAGGAGGGGGGGCCTGTCTGTTAGAAAGGTATAAGCCATTTGGCCAACCATAGGCCAGAATGACTGAATAAATCTTTGTGGGTGCTTTAATGCTCTGAGGACAGGAGGTCTCCCAATCTCAAATCCAAAGACAGGCAGAGCAGTGAAATTTCCCATGAGGCCTTCCAGGCATCTGCCCTAAATTTTCAATGTGGCAACTTTTTTAAACTTTAATTTTGACCTAATTTTAGATTTACAGAAAAGTTGCCAAAAATAGAACAGATAGCTTCAGTACACCCCTCACATAGCCTTCCCTAATATTCACATCTTACATAATCCTAGTAAATGATCAAGACTGAGAACTTATCCTTAGTTCAGTACTATCACCTGAACTTCACATCTTATTGGATGCTGGGTACAGTGGTGCATGTCCGTAATCCCAGCAGCTCAGGAGGCTGAGACAGGAGGATAGAGAATTCGAGGCCTGTCTCAGCAAATTAACAAGGCCCTAAGCAATTTAATGAGACACAGTCTCAAAATTTAAAAAAAAAATGAAAATGGGGATGTAGCTCAATGGTAAAGCAGTCCTGAGTTAGACCCCCAGTACCTAAAACAAAACAAAATAGCTCTTATTGGAATTTCCCGTTTTTCTACCAAGATCCTTTCCTTATTCCATCACCCCATTCTGGACCCCACACTTCATTTAGTTGTTATTTCTCTTTTGTGTCCCTGATCAATTGGTTGCCACAGTCTGGCTGCAGCAAAATAACCAGGGGGTGACCAACAATTTGTGTAGATTGATACAGCAGGAGTCGGAGCCATTTATTGTAGGACAGGAGGGGTATATATACATTCCACACAGCTTATCTTAATTAACGTAAACTAGATACAGCAGTCAACCAATAAGAAATCTCCACACTTAATGGCTCGCTGGCGCCACCTCACAAACCACTCCCTCTGGCAAAATGCCAGGCGCCATCCTGACTTGTTTACAGACCTTAACATTGGTGACATTCCCTCAGTCTATACTCATCTTTCATGATCTTGACAGCACTGAGGAACAAGTGTTTTGTAGAACTGTGGGTTTCCTTGTGTTTTCTCTAGATCAGAGGGAGGCTCTGCAGTTTTGGCAATACCACAGAAATGGTGGTGGCTCCTTCTCAGCTCACCATATCAAGAGGCTCATGTCTTCAACATGTTTGATTACTGGTGGTGATGACCTTGATCACTTAGTTAAGTTGATGTCTAAAGGGTCTATCCACTATAAAGTTACTATATTTTTCTTTTGAATTACTACATATCTTGGGGAAAATACTTTGATATATATGTGCAACTATTCATAACTTTATAATTTAATTTACACATATATCTTTTTTAATTTCTTTGTTTAGTTGTAGAAAATTGTTATATTCTTATTTATTTTATGTCGTGTTGAGGATTGCACACAGTGCCTTACACATGCAAGGAAAGTGCTTATCACTGAGCCACCACTCCAGTCTGACACAAGTATATCTTTATCATACAATATAGTAATTTGACACATATATTGATAATAATGGTGTAATTATCATTTTGCCTCCTCAAATACTTATCATTTCTCATTTTGTTTATCACATTTACTTTCTTCTAGTAATTTTGAATCATTTCATATATTGTTGTATATATAGAACAGAACACAAGAACAAGTTAATCCTACCGGTGTTTGTGCCCATTTAAAAATTTGCCTACAACTAAAGACTCCAAATGTTCAGCACGTTTTTTTAAACATTCATAAAATGTCAAATTATTTAAACATAGTGAAAATGATGCCTGTAATCCCAGAAGCTTGGGAAGCCGAGGCAGGAGGATCATAATTCAAATCCAGCCTCAGCCACTCAGAAATGTCCTAAGAAATTTAGGGAGATTCTGTCTCAAAAAAAAAAAAAAAAAAAAAAAAAAAAGATAAAAGGGCTAGGGATATGGCTCAGTGTTTAAGTGCCCCTGGGTTTCATTACAGGTGCAAAGGAAATAAATAAATAGAATAAATAAAATAAGTAAACTGCTTATCCACAGAAAAACATGGAAGAATCAAAACACTCTTTTAAACAAAAACGTAGACATCAAAGTGAATATCATGAGAGACTGGGATTTTTCCTCAGAGGTAGAGTGATCAACTAGCACATGTGAGGCACTGGGTTAAAACCTCAGTGTCACATATAAATTAAATAGAGATATTGTGTCCACCTACATCTAGAAAATAAACATTTAGAAAATAAATATTTTTAAAAGTGTATATCATGATTTTTTTTAGCTAAAATGTTTCATTAGTGATTATATTAATACTTTGATCAAAATCAAAGCAAAGTTGCATATGGTCAATGCAGTTGAAAATTGTACTAGATTTTTTTTTCATTAGTGAATATGACTCTCATGGTGAGGGTGTTGAATCCTCCAGAAGAGGAACAGTTACTGGTTTTATTTGGTCCCAGATAAATTTTGGGATGATCCCCTGGTTTATGTTGTAGCTAGTGGATCCATGGTTACTTTGCAGAATCCTGTGGTGAATAGATGCCTTGGAGGACCTAAAATTCTCTGTGGAGAGTGAATTTAGGCTAAAATATTACAAGCTTAGTGAGTTTACACTGAATTTATTTTCTCCCAATAATCTGAGGCAACAACTCAGTTGTTACACCTCCATAGAAGATATAAGTAGGCCTACCTATCATCAATTTATTGGTATTTTTTTTCTTACTCAGCATAGCTCCATCAGTTGACTTGTAGGTATGATGTGAAAAGCAGTGTGAAGAAAAGTAAAACCTTCTGCATAGATTAAAAGAAAAAAAGGAACTCATGGACAAGCTGAATCCTGCTTAAAATAGTATGAAGGAACTGTCATTCTTAGAAAATGGCAGGATACAAAAAGTTCTTTTCATTATCACCACCCTAATAAATGCTTAAAGAAAAGCAAAAATCACCCAGTCATTTCTAATGGAAGAATAACCTTCTCTGGTACAAAGAGAAAGTGAGTAAATATCCAAATATCGAACATGTGGTGATGGAAATGCTAAACATACTGACATTCATTAGAGGTCAGGAGAGTCACATTACAAGAATTTTTTTTTGAACCTTCAAAACAACAACAAAAAAAGACAAATGCTATGTTCTGATGTTTATGTGGGCTCTTTCTGGTCCAGCAAGGGGTTTCACGAAAAATTGTAGAAGAGGCTGTGTCTGTGAAGTCACTAATCAAGACCTCTGGACATCAAGCAGGAAGCAGGTCTCATTTTATTGTGAAGTTACCATGTATATATAATCAGGCAGTAGCTTATCAGATTACAGGTAGCAACCAATGCAATTTCTGCAGTGACCAATCAAGGAGTGAGCAATGGAGTAAGAGCAGTGAATTTAACACATAGCCTCATGCCCAGGGTTTTGCCTAAGAGATAAGTAGTTTGCTGTTCACACAACCTAGCATGGGATAGTGTGTTGCCACTCAGGCACTCTTAATGTATGCTATGAAGGCAGTATTCCATGAACTTGACTCTAAGACATTATTGTGGCCTTACCTCTCTAAGATTTCTTTAGGTTCAAGGTTGTGCCATACTTCTGGTCTCTTTCAGATGAGATCATTGTGGTCAGGTGAGGCAGGGGTGCATCAACCTCATGACAGGAGTTTTGCTACCTTTACATGGGGACACAGCAGCAAGTCTGCTTATAAATAATTGATGCTTGAAGTCTCCTTGGACTTGCATTCTTTAACAGAGATCATTAAGTTATCACTTTCTGGTAGTAAAATCTCATCTATCAGCAATAAGATAAATATGTTGTATTAAAGATTAAACACTTTCATTCAAAATTAAATTTAATTAAACTATGTCAAAGATAGCATTTTGTAATTATTAGTTTTATTAGATGTATTATTAGGTAATTTATGATATATATTCCCCCATTGTGACAGAACAGCTAGTTCAATGACCTTGTGGGCCTTCTTTGCCTCAAGAGATTCCAAGTTGGGTGCAGCTCTGACTTGAGACCATGTCAGCAGGAGGAAATCTCCTGTCTGTTCTTGAAGTCTGTGAAGGGTCTTCACCACAGCTTCATTATAATTTTATGTTATAATATAGCAAAAAATTGCTCACATTCTGTAATGTTTCCAAGTGGGTTGCTCTTTACTTCCTCAAAAAATATTTCAGAAAATATTCTTTTATAACACTGTTTATCATTGAGGGGTTTATTGGGCAGAAGCCATATGGAGATGTGATAATTTTTAAAAATTCAAGGTCTTTTTTAGAGAAAAATCCCCACATAATTGTAGAGGGCTTTATGTTATTGTTATTGTTGTTGTAGGTGGTGGTTTTTGTCTTATTTCAGCAGCATTCCCAGCTTATAACTAAGTGGGCTTGAGTCATGTTCTACTAGGACCTGTTATAAAAACTAGGACCTGTAATAAAAACAGAAAATTACTAACTTTCTAAGTGTGGTACCAATGACAGCAGCTTCATACTCCTAGGATGGCTATGAATTCCCATGCACAAGAATTATCTGGAGTGGCAGGGGTAGTGGTTTATTGATTGGCTAGTTTCCTCATTAGCCTAGAAGTTAAGAGGGATTCTGACAAAGGACACCATAAGAGTCAATGGCCTTTACCAGAATGGGAGGGGGCCTTCAAGAGAGGTGCTTGAAATCCTATGATTGGAAGAGACCAGGTAAAACCTGTTGGATGCTCTAGAACAGAATTCATAAATGTAGCTCCTGATAGCTGTATCCACACCATTCTATTTTATTTATTTATTTATTCTTTTTAACAAAAAATTTATATTGGAACACAGTTAGCAAGGTATTTGATGAAAGGTACTAGATTTGAACTCCAAATAGGTCATATTCTCCATAATATTTGCTCCTGGTGGTTTATAGAGCATCATCATTCAATAATTTTTGCGATTATGGAAATGTTCCATGTCTATCCTGCCTAATTCAGTAGCTTCAAGCACATGATATTTTGGCATATAGATCCTGTGACAGAAAAAGCTGAGTTTGTCAATTTGATGAATTACATGGCCAATAGCCACAAGATTGGGGAGCACCATTCTAGGACACCAAGGCAGAAAATGGAAGCATTTCCTCTAAAAACTGGAAAAAGACAGGGATGCCCGTTTCCACAACTTCTATTTAACATATTTCTTGAAACACTGGCCAGACCAATTAGACAAATAAAATAAATTAAAGGGATATGGATAAGTAAGGAAGAACTCAAATTAGCACTATTTGCAGACAATATAATTCTATATCTAAAAGACTCGACATATTCCATCAGGAAAATACTAGAACTAGTAAATGAAGTCAGTAAAGTAGCAGGATACAAAATCAACACCCATAAATTAAAGGCATTTCTGAATATCAATAAAAAATCCTCTGCCAAGTAAATGAGAAAAACTACTAACTTTGAATAGTATAAAAATTATAAAATCCTGGGGAATCAACCTAACAATAGCTGAAAGATCTCTCCAGTGAAATCTACAGAACCCTATGGAAAAAACATAAAAGATGACATGAGAATATGGAAAGATGTATTTTTTTTCTTAAATAGGCAGAATTAATATTGTCAAAATGACCACACTACCAAAAGCACTATACAGATTTAATGTAATCTCAATCAAAATCCCAATGACATTCCTCAGAGAAATAGAAAAAGCAGTCATGAAATTTATCTGACAAAATAAGAGACCCAGGATAGCTAAAGCAATTTTTAGCAAGAAGAGTGAATTAGGTGGCATCTCTATACTAGACCTTAAACTATGCTACAGATCAATAATAACAAAAAACAGTATGGTATTGGCAACAAAATAGACTTGTAGACTAATGGTATAGAATAGATAACACAGAGACCAATGCCCATAATTAGAGCTCTCTTATAATTGTCAAAAAGCATAAAAAATGTACATTGGAGAAAACGATATCCTCTTCAAAAAATAATGATGGGAAAATTGGAAATTTATATACAATAAAATAAAATTAAACCCCTCTCTCTCACCATGCAAAAACTCAACCCAAATTGAATCAAGGACCTAAAAATTGAACCAGAGACACTGTGTATATTAACAGAAAAATAGGCCCAAATCTATCTGGTTAGTGCCTGACTTTCTTAATAAGACTTCAGAGCACTATGATTTATATTAAGCAACAATAAATACTATGGATCTAAATTAAAAAGGTTCTTTTCATCAAAAATCCTGGATTCTAAGGGTGGTGATTCTCCACCCCTTGGCCCAAGTGAATAGGTCAGAGGACATAACTTATTAAGGCTGTGTTAACCATGTTTATACTTACTGCATAGGTAAGTTTCTCCTCCCAGAATCTGGATGTCACACCAGCCTCAAGTCTAGTGAGGCAACTAGAGAAATTACACACTCATCACAGAGTGGACAAGACAAAGAAGTTGGCTATAGGTCTTCTTGTACACATCCTGGGGATGGCTCTAGAACTAGGACCAGGTCCCTGTAACATAAAACCATCTACTCATGACATAGGGACCCTCTTCTAGCCTATGCATATAATAAAAACATCACTGTTCATCTGAGTGTGTGCATATATGTATATGTGTGCACCGTTATAAAGTGTGTGCCCAGCTGTGCCTCCCATCGTGGCCTCATGCCCTCCCCCGACCCTAGATGACCTTTACAAATCCTGCTACAACAAAAGCAATACCTATGTTTAGCATAATTTTCTTAGTTTGAAAGAAATGTTCTCAGTTATCCTGTCAATAGAGTATCCTTGGGCCTCAACTATATCTACATGTATGGCTTTCTAATTTTGTTTTCAAATTAAATGATATAATAACAGAAAGGGCCTCATTAATTGAAAAAAGGCTCACCTAGATCTCAGTGACTGAGATGATTCTTGGAGTCTTGACATTCCTCTGGAGAAATGTGGAAAATTGGATCAACAAATGGTTGCTTTTATGTGTGGTGGGAGAACACTTCCCCCTCAGATATGGGAAGGAAGTTCCCAATTTGAAAAAAGTACACACTGAGATGATGGGGAAATTCTCCTCTAGGCACTGCAAATGTGCACAGTGGAGTAAAATAGTTGTAGCAGAGGTTATAATGAGGAGGAGGAAGAAGATGGTGATGGTGATGGTGATGGTGATATACACACAGTTGAACTGCTGTGCCAGAGCAACAGCTGTTCTGATGACATTTCCACTATTGCTATTGGAGCAGAGGAAAGCATCAGTCTTGATTCCAGCATAAAATGTGAAGGTGGTAAACGCACCAAAATGTGTCACAAAAGTTTCTGTAGCCTGGACACATTAAAGAATAGCTATAGTTTATTCAATAGGCTCCACTTTCTATTAAAACACAAGGCTTAGAGACAGATTTTCATACGAAGACTCAGTTACAGGAAATACACCAGTGTCCCTCCATGCATGGGACAAAAGCTGCCTCTCTGTGCTGTGCAGCTGGCACAGCGAGGCAGTACTCCTGTCCACATTATTTCAGGTGACAGAGGCTTTTGGTGTCATCTAGAAGAAATGGCAAGCTCTTGGCCTCCTCTATCAACAAATAGCAGCAGAGGTACTACTCCAGGTCAGAGGATAGAGTTGCCCAGAAAAGACAAAGAAGAGGCTCGGGTGGGGTTTCAGGACAGAAGATTAAGAGTCAGGCATTGAACTGGAAGTCAGAACAGTTCATCCTATGCCCTGGACTATAACCTGATTCTGAGGGCTGAATCTTTGGGTCTCTCCAGGACATTCAAAGAAGCCCAGGACATAGAACAAGACTCACCTAAGAAAGGTCCTGGAGGAACCTGGCCTCAGGTATCAGCCTGAGTAGATTTTGTAGGGCTGAAAATCACACAAGAAACAAAGCTGAGGTGCAAGTACCTTAGAAGTGATCTCTGGAAGGTAGGTGTATAAATATACCTTAAGCAAAGAGGATCCTTTCACTTAAGCAAGTTCAGGCCCATGATCATACCTTAGGCTCTGAGGCAAGTTAGATTGTAGAGCACTCTGCAGTGTCTCCTCAAGGAGGCTGTGCATGCTCATCCAGGGAAGGGGCCAAGTATCCCCTCCCCCACCTGTTACTGAATATGATCAAAGAGCCTTAAGGGATGATGTGAGTGGACATGGAAGGAGAGGCCAGGGAGGAGTGGGAAGGCATCTCTGCAAGTTCAGCAGCAGGCTTCCTGACTGTGTCTTCAGAGCCAAAAACACCTGGATCTTCTGTTCTATGCTGTCATAATTATCCAAAGAGCTGCTGTTCCCATTAGAGTGGGAAGGCACACTGGAGGAGCAGAAGCGTGTGCTCACAGATGCAGGACCATTGCTGCCTTCCAGGATGGTCTTGGAAACACCCCGGATTGCTTCAGTGCACATCAACTCAGCAGAAGTGTCTGCCCCGCCAAGGTCACTTCCATAGGCTCGATCCTGGTTGTGGTGTTTCCTGGAGGTGCAGCAGCTGTGGAATCCTTTGGTGGCTTGGAGAGGTGGTAAGAGTCCAAGCCCCTTGGGATGAGGTCTTTGTCACTGGGGACTGCTGAGTTCCTCTTGCTGGGCGTTCTCCTGGGGGCTTCAGGGAAGACACTTTTCAGTGAGCTACCCAGGCTGCTGGCAACTTTCAGCCCCTTCTTGATGAGCTGGGCTCTTGTTGCTGGACTCCTTCCTGGTTTTCTCCAACTGACACAGCTGGATGGCCTCTTGGATGCCATCATTGCTGCTGGAGTCAAGACCTTGTGCTGGGGCTCCAGGGACCTGGAGCTGCTGCCCCTCCCTTCAGCCCTGCAGTTCCTATTGCCCACGCCCCTACTCTGTGCTGCCTGGGGCTTGGGGACAGCAGACCTTGTGCCGCCCAGGTTCTCAGCTCTGTGGTAACCTTAGGCCTGAGGCTACTGGGTGCTGTGCTAATCTTTTCTGATCTGAAAGTTCATGAAAGAAAAACTCCTAACAGGCTCCATCAGACTGTGGCTAGCAGCACCATGACAGGGGGCTCCTGGGTGGGTTTCAGTGTGGATTGGGGAGAATTTTCATTTGACTTTGTTTTCGTATCCACAGACCTGTCACACTTTTGGTTTTCATGTTGTCTTTTCTCATTCAGAAATAGTTCTATTTCTGCTTGGATGCTCTACTCAAAGGAGTCATTGCTGCTCACCTTGACTGGGAAGTCTGAGCCCTGTTTCCCACCGGCCTCCAGGGGCTGCCAGGAACATTGCATGATGCTGGGGTAAGTTTTAGGGGAAACAGGGTGGGCAGGGTGCCACTGTGTGGAGGGTCTGTTTTGCCTCTGCTATCCTCCCTGCAGCCCTGCCAGGGTGAGCCCCATTGGGCATGGGCTATTGTTCTAAGGAGAGCAAGAACCAGAATCCTTGTACATAGCCCTGCCTAAATGCACACTAAAATGATGTTTTTATTTAACAGATGCGTCCTGGTAAATATGATTTTTGTAGCTTTTCGTAAATTAGTTATTCTGCTGTAAAAAATATTTTTGAAAAATGTTGTCTTTTGTTTTTGGAGGGTGTTCCTAACTGCGTCTTTCTGTGGTCCACTCAGGAGCCATTGCTGGACATGCAGTTTGATTCTTACCTTCACGGTGAGGGTCAACCTGGCTGGAACTCTGGTCAGTTGGTAGTTCAGATGCTCAAGTCTGAGGAGGCAGTGGCCGCCTTCTGGGAAGCACTAAAATGTCCTAGTGTCTGTCAGAAGCTCCCAGAACAATGCTTTTAATAAAAGACACAATGGTCCCTAACAGCCAGAGCAGTTCCTCTTAAAATTGTAATCACAGCCTTGGATTAGTCAAATGTTTCTAAGCACAGTGACTAGGAAGCAAACTGACCAGCCAGTGTGTGCCTCTTGAGACCCCATTGAGACAGTGGCTCTCTCTGCAGCCTAGTCCTTCTGTGTCCTGTCTCCTGCAATTACTAGGTGATTCTAACATCTACAAAAACCTCTTTTTGTAGGAGACCTGCTGTTCTCCTCTTTTGATCATTGTGCTAAGAGATCACACCGCATGTGCATTTTAACTGTCCTTTTCTTGATTTGTGCACACAAGTAAATAAGTACAGCAATTAGGTGGTTTGCTCCATAGACAAATTTGCCAGAGCTCAGTGCTGGGGACAAGCCTTGCATACCTACATATCTGCCATCCAGGAGCTGCAGCCCAGTCAGGGCTCTGAATATTGACAGAGCCACTGCTGTTAATGCCTCCTGCCACCAACCTCCTGGGTCAGAAGGGTGCTGATTGTAGGCCATGGCCTCTGGTCCCCTGAGTCAAGGCCAGGTGTTGCTGCCTTGGTTTTCTTACCTTCTGCCCGGTGGTACTAAGTTATCCATGGTCGCTGAGGGAACAGGTATGCTGGCCACTGATGTCCTCCAGTCACCCCATGTTCTGCAATTCTTATTCAGCTGTGAGGCAGAGTCTACCTTTTCGCCAGAGGATATTGTTGGTATTCTAATGTGGATGTGAGTCTTGTACAACTCCTGCACCCCTGGGTATAAACAGAAACCCAATTCTGTACCCAAGTGCAGACCCCCACCCACAGTGAGCATCAGCTGGTTTAAGCTGCAGTCCTGAGTATCTCAATGTGCCTGTGATAGCTTCCTTGTGGTGCATTCATTCACTTAAGTGCTTATGAGAAAAAAAGTTCCATGTAATACATGTTCTTTTATTTAATTTACTTTTTTTATTAGTTGTTCAAAACATTACAAAGCTCTTGACATATCATATTTCACACATTTGATTCAAGCCGATTATGAACTCCCATTTTAACCCTATATACATATTATTGCAGATTCACACCGGTTACACAATCATTTTTTACCTACTGCCATACTAGTATATGTTATATTCTGCTGCCTTCCCTATCCTCTACTATCCCCATCCCCTCCCTTTCCTCCTCTCCCCTCCCCTCCCTTTGTTTCTTCTCTCCCTACCCCATCTACTGTAATTCATTTCTCTCTCTTGTTTATTTTTCCCTTTTCCCCTCACTTCCTCTTATATGTAGTTTTGTATAGCAATTAGGGTCTCCTTCCTTTATCATGCAATTTCCCTTCTCTCTCTCTTTCCCTCCCCCCTCTCGTCCCTGTTTAGTGGTGATCTTCTTCTCATGCTCTTCCTATCTATTCTGTTCTTAGTTGCTCTCCTAATATCAATGAAGACATTTGGCATTTATTTTGAAGGGATTGGCTAGCTTCACTTAGCATAATCTGCCCTAGTGCCATCAATTTCCCTGCAAATTCCATGTCATTATTCAGTGCAGAGTATACTCCATTGTGTATAAATGCCACATGTTTTTATCCATTCATCTATCGAAGGGCATCTGGGTTGGTTCCACAGTCTAGCTAATGTGAATTGTGCTGCTATGAACATTGTTGTAACAGTGTCCCTATAGTACGCTCTTTTAAAGTCTTTAGGGAATTGTCCAAGAAGGGGAATATCTGGATCAAATGGTGGTTCCATTCCCAGCTTTCCCAGGAATCTCCATACTGCTTTCCAAATTGGCTGCACAAATTTGCAGTCCCACCAGCAATGTACAAGTGTACCCTTTTCCCCACATCCTCGCCAGCACTTGTTGTTGTTTGACTTCATAATAGCTGCCAATCTTACTGGAGTGAGATGGTATCTTAGGGTGGTTTTGATTTGCATTTCTCTGACTGCTAGAGATGGTGAGCATTTTTTCATGTACTTGTTGATTGATTGTATGTCCTCCTCTGAGAAGTGTTTGTTCAGGTCCTTGGCCCATTTGTTGATTGGGTTATTTGTTATCTTAATGCTTAATTTTTTGAGTTCTTTGTATACTCTGGATATTAGGGCTCTATCTGAAGTGAGAGGAGTGAAAATTAGTTCCCAGGATGTAGGTTTCCTATTTACCTCTCTTATTGTTTCTCTTGCTGAGAAAAATCTTTTTAGTTTAAGTAAGTCCCATTTGTTGATTCTTGTTATTAACTCTTGTGCTATGGGTGTCCTCTTAAGAAATTTGGAGACCGACCCCACAATATGTAGATCAGAGCCAACATTTTCTTCTATCAGACACAGAATCTCTGATTTGATATCAAGCTCCTTGATCCATTTTGAGTTAACTTTTGTACATGGCGAGAGAAGGAGATTCAGTTTCATTTTGTTGTATATGGATTTCCAGTTTTCCCAGCACCATTTGTTGAAGATGCTATCCTTCCTCCACTGCATGCTTTTAGCCCCTTAATCAAATATAAGATAGTTGTAACTTTGTGGATTAGTCTCTGTGTCCTCTACTCTGTACCATTGGTCCACCTGCCTGTTTTGGTACCAGTACCATGCTGTTTTTGTTACTATTGCTCTGTAGTATAGTTTGAAATCTGGTATCGCTATACCGCCTGATTCACACTTCCTGCTTAGAGTTTCTTTTGCTATTCTGGGTCTTTTATTTTTCCATATGAATTTCATGATTGCTTTATCTATTTCTAGAAAAAATGTCGTTGGGATTTTTATTGGCATTGCATTGAACCTATAGAGAAATTTGGGTACTATCGCCATTTTTATGATGTTAGTTCTGCCTATCCATGAAGAGGGTATATTTTTCCACCTTCTAAGATCTTCTTCTATTTCTCTCTTTAGGGTTTTGTAGTTTTCATTGTATAAATCTTTCACCTCAATAAACTTAAAGATGAGGACCATATGATCATCTAGATGTGGGTTCATCTTTGTATCTTGTATTTTTGTGTTATTGTTCCACATGTGTCCTTTGGTACCAACACCATGCTGTTTTTGTTACTATTGATCCATAGTATAGTTTAAATTCTGGTATTGTGTTGCCTTCTGCTTCATTCTTCTTGCTGAGGATTGCTTTGTCTATTCTAGGCCTCTTATTTTTACAAATGAAATTTGTGGTTTCTTTTTCTAGTTATACGAAGACTATCATTCATTGGTAGAGATATAATGCTAATCAAAAGTACTCTAAGATTCTCACTCCCATCAGAATGGCAGCCATCAAGATTACAAACAACACTAAGAGTTGTCCAGGATGTAGGGGAAAAGGCACACTCACACATTGCTGGTGGGACTGTAATTTGGTGTAGCCAATCTAGAAGTCAGTATGGAGAGTTCATGGAAACTTACAACATAACCACCATTTGACCATGCTATCCCACTCCTTGGCTTAGATGTAAAGGACTGAAAAACAGCTTACTACAGGAACACAGACACATTAATGTTTATTGCAGCACAATTTATAATAGCTAAATTGTGGAACAAAACCAGATGCCCTTCAGTAGATGAATACACAGAGAAACTTTTATATATATACACAATGGAATATTACTCAGAACTAAAAGAGAATAAAATAATAGCATTTACAAGTAAATGGTTGGAGTAGGAGAATATAATTCTAAGTGAAGTAAGCCAATCGAAAAATATCAAAGGCCAAATGCTTTATTTGATATGAGGATGCTGATTCCTAATGATGATAGCAGGGCATGGGAGAAATGGAAGAACTTTAGATAGGGCAAAGGGAAAGGAGGGGAATAGAGAGGGCATGGGGGTACAAATGATGGTGGAATGAGTTAGACATCATTACCCTAAGTACATATATGAAGACACGAATGGTGTGAAAATACTTTTTGAACAACCAGAGACTTGAAAAATGGTGCTCTCTACATCTAATATGAAATGAATTGCATTCTGCCATCACATATAACAAATTAAAATAAATAAATATTTAAATAAAAAAGTGAATAAATAAACAAGGGGAGGACATCCACCTTGTTTTAATGAAATTAAGAAATAAAGGCCGCCAGAGCCATGAGAGTGGAATTTGGCGAGCATGCCAGTGGCTTTCTCCACAAGGAGGTGGTCTAATTCATTAATAATGAAGCTCTCCTGAACAGTGGTGGCCCCGAGTTCTACATGGCCTTTCGCTCTTGTCCCTGGAACAAGGTAGAGGAGTGGATTCGCACTGTGGTGGTGGACTTTCAGGTGCCTCGAGACCTCAAGAGGGAATGCACCTGAAGTGCCCTTGCCCTGGGCATGCGAGTGGTGGCAAGGCAGCGGGAGCGGCAGGGGCATCGTGCCTGTCTGCTGCAGGACCAACTGGAGGAGGGTGAGGCAGCTTGCTGGGCTTTGGCCTCTGAGCTGCAGTGGCTGTGTGAGAATCGTGATGATGCTACTACTCAGCTACACTTCACTTAGATTGTCTTTCAACAGGCAATGGATGAGCGTGAAGTGCTACGTGAGAGGCTACCTCAGGCTGAGAGGTCAGCCTTCGCAGATCCATTGCCCCCAAAGGTTGTACCTGTTATGTGAGCCCAACAGCATGGTGCTGTGGCATGGTCCCTGGAAGGAGAGGAGCAGGCAGAAGTGGTAGCACCTGGAACACAGGGCATACCACATTTGGAGGCCCAGATGCCAGCCCCAGCACCTTTGCTTTATGTGCCAGGACACCCAGGTCCTTGGCTCCAGGCAATGCAACCCCATGTGAAAATGTCTGTGCCCCATTAAGTGCCAGTCCCAGTCGGATTCCCATACTAAACATCTCTACAAGCCCCTGTAGTAATGAAATCAGAATCAGCAGGAACAACAGCCACAGCAGTGACAGCAATTGCACCCCAGGTGCCTCCTCTTGTCAGCTATCCACCTGGCTTGTGGGCTCCAGTGGGGTGCAGGAGGAAATGGCTCTTCAATGTGTCCAGAGTTACCTGTGTGTCCAGCGTTCCCAGAGTTGCCTTGTCCTGTGTTGCCTGAGTTGCTGGGGCCAGGATGAATATCCTGAGAACCTTACATGCAGATGCAACCTGGGAGATAGAAAAAGCCCCAAGCAAAAAGAAGGTCCTGAAGGTCCACACGGAATGACTTCCCTGAGGGAAAGCATAAGCCAAAGCCAAAAAGAGGGTCAGGGGAGACCCAAAGGGAAAGACCCCATGTGGGAGAGCATTAGCCTTTGCCTGGTGTTTTTAATTAAAAAACAAGAATGTCATTGAGATTTTAATAGGAATTGCATTAAATCTTTGTAAAAGTTTTGGTAGTATGGCCATTTTTGGCTATATTAATTCTGCCTATCCAAGAGCATGAGAAATCTTTCCATCTTCTAAGATCTTTTTCAATTTTTTTCTTAGTGTTCTATAGTTTTCATTGTAGAGGTCTTGCACCTCTTTTTTTAGATTGATTCCCAAGTGTTCTATTTATTTGAGGCTAGAGTCAATGAGGAGGTTTTCCTACTTTCTCTTGCTGTGGATTCATCGCTTATATATAGAAATGCATTTGATTCATGGGTATTGATTTTATATCTTAATTTGCTGAATCTATTTATTGGTTCTAGAAGCTTTCTGGAGGAATTTTTTGGATCTTCTAAATATAGAACTATGTCCTCAGCAAGGGCTGATAATTTGAGTTCTTATTCTATGCAAATCACTTTAATTTCATTCATCTGTCTGATTACTCTGACTAAAGTTTCAAAGAGGGCATCCCTGTCTTGTTTCTGTCCTTAGAGGGAATGCTTTCTCCTTTTCTCATTTAGTAATAATGTTGGCCTTGGGTTTAGCATAGATAGCTTTTACAATGTGAAGACTTTGCATACATTGTTTGTACAGACCTCACCATGTGCATGTTCAACCATGAGTGTTTGTGGTATGAAATGACAGGTTGGGATGAGAAGCAAAAGAATGGATTCCACAGCAGGAGTCATGGAAGAGGAAGATTAATTCAAATGATTGGATTAAATCCTACTAAATAGAAAATAGTTTTGCTTTCAAATTTAAAATAAGGGGGATGTGATCTTAAAATTTCTCCTTCCTGAAAATTTCCTCAACTTTTAAAAGATAATACTTTGTATACATTTTCATTCTGAATCAAAAAGACATTTTAATTTTCTCTATCTACAAATATTTGGAGGTTCAGAAAGATTGAGACATGTGTTGGTTTAGAATTACAAACCAGAAATGGAATCTTCTTTGATTCTCAAAACTATAGCTATGCATCCCTTTCATCCCATGATTTTTTGATCAATGAAATAATTTTGGGAGTAAATCCTTTTTTTCTAATTTAACTTATTTTTATTAACAACAAATATTAATATATAGTTCTAGGTTTCAGTTTTTGAAGCAATACACAAACTATTCAACAACACACTTGGACATTAAAATACACTTTCTAATAGTAGCAGCTCAGAATGTGGCATGTGCTCACAATGAAAGTTCCATGTTGACCAGTCACCATGGTAATGTGGAATGCACATCTTACCTTCCATTTCCACTCAGTTGGTGTGGTGAGTGAGTTGGTGTAAGTTAAAGTTGGAGAAGAGTAGGGAGGTTTTGAGTTCCTGCTTGGCCATGGGAAATCTTAACTGCTGTGGGAAAGGTATGTTGTCAGTGATATTTTTAAGTGTGTTTCTTCAAAGGGCAGTTAATGTTTACTGAATATATTTTCCTCTTGATTTTTTCAACTTCAACACTGAATCTTCTCTCCTGAGATTTAAATATTTGGTGATATTGTTTTATCACTCAATTCATATATTTGCTTGTTCTACTGACCTGGTTACTGAAAATGTTTTTCTAAATTTAGATTAATGAACCATTCCTAATGCCAATAACATGTGTGCCTTTAAAGTGAATTACAGGAGCAGGACACCCACCTTGCTTTCATGAGATGAAGAAATAAAGTGAGACATAGTATATGGATGCTAAGTAAGGCGATATATATACCATGAAAGGGCAATTAGAAACCAAACCCATCTCAATGTATATGAATATTTAAAAATAATGTTAGAGAAGTCTAAATCAAGACTTTTGTAAAAGAAAAGAGGACTGAAATTTCAGAAAACGTTTCCAATTGGTTGATAACTAGAGGATCCCAGGTGTTTGGGGGCTACTGGGAAGAAGGCAAAAAGGACAGTGCCTTGAGGTCAGTGGAGTGGATGTATGATAATGGAGGAAATGAGGGCCTCAGTGGTTTCAGGGAGGATTCATTCGTTGAGGTTCACAGGTTATAGTTAGTGGTGGTTCCATCTAGGCAGGTAAGTCTCTGGCCCCTGGCCATGCAGGGTCTAGGAAGAGGCTTGGAAAGCCAGGAGCAGGAATATGCCTGATCAGAGCTGGTGCATATGGAGAAATGATATTTCAACCAGGCCTTGTCTGACTGCTCAGATTATGGCTCAGAATATTAGACTGCAGACATGGGGCAGGCCAGCTTCTGACATGGAAACATCAAACCATCAGCCCAGAGTATCTGTTTCCCTGATTAATCCCCACTAACAGGCCATCCAGGAGGGAAAAGCTCCAGGAAAATTCATTCTTGGCACAGCCATCAAGTGGCAGTTGGTTTAGAATGTCCCAAGTTCTGAAACAGTTGGTGAGCCCCAGAGAACTCTGATGATTTAGATGGTCAAATGCTCGTCAGGAAGGATCACTTGGAGACAGCTGGAAGTGAGAAGACCCTGGGGGAGGATGGCTCCAAGTGTGGACTCTACCCTTTGTAAAGGTCGGGCGAGCGTCACAGGAAGAGACCACCAAGAGACTGTCTCATGCAACAGCAAAGGGTTTATTGGGGGGTCCAGCATGCTGGGGCTCAGAGCTCACTTGAATAGAGCAGAGAGCCCCGGAAACAGCTTAAGCAGACCTTATATACATTCCTTGGAGAGGGCAGAGACTTCACATACAGCATAGCCAATCATTGCATGGATTCTGGGAGGGGGGTTGTTTTTGTAGAGCAACCAGATGATCAGTTGAGATTTCAACATACATTTAGTGGGCATTTCCGGGAGTTGTTTTCAACTTCTACATGAGTTTCAGGTTCCAGGAAAACAGAACTTAATTCTTACATTCTTAACCTTTTCACCTTGACCTTCAGATAGGCTTCATTTACATGAAGTGATCATTTTTAAGTCAGTAATTGCAATGAAGAGACAGGAGCCCGGGGTTATAACTTGAACATTTCTCATGGTGTCTGCTACTGAAACCTCATGCCAAAGAGGCCTGAAGGAAGGAGTATTCAAAAAGCACTGAGAAGAGTTCTGGTTTCCTGGTTCTAGGATATCCACTAGAGGACTCAAGTGCTCAGGGATTTCTTGTCCCAGGTAAATAGCTACATTCCTGTCCCATATCCACCACTCATCATTCTTGTGAATCTGGGCAAGACACATAAAATCTTCAAATTACAAACACCTAAACTCTAAATTGTGGTGGACAGACTCTGCTCCACCCATCCCTTTAGGCTGATATGGAGTCATAGGAGGTCACAGATATTCTCCATGAGCTTTACAAATATCCATCTGTAAAGAATGAGGAATAGACTTTCTTTACCCATTGCTCTGGAGGATGACCTCTGTTTGACACCTCTCTGTTCAAACACTGTCAACGATTGAGCTTATTTTTCCACACATTTAATGAAGTGTACTATTTAATGTCAGGACACATTAGCACCCATATGAAGCACCAGTCCTCATAAGAATGCATGGATGTGATCATTGTCAGCCTTATACCATTACATGGATCAGATGCCACACTTTTTGCAACAATTGAGAAGGGGTTTATTTAACTGAAGAGGTGTTTAATTTTTGAGGTAGGATTTGAACAAAAGCCACATGACCACAGCCTCTGCTTATGGTCACTGTTTTCTCTGATTTCTATGATTCCGCCTCAGTAATTCTTTTTGACCACACAATATTGTGTTGGGTTGTAGACCTCACACATTGCATTGTTATCCTAAAGATCAATCTGACTCAGGTGCTTTGCTGCCCCAATGGTGAAAAATAAACTCAGTAGTGTGAAATCTAAGAACATTCACATCCCTCCTTCAAAATTTATTAAACATCGATTTTGTTATTTTTAAAATTTTTTATTAGTTATTCATGGACCTTTATTTATTTATTTATATAAATGTGGTGCTGGGAATCAAACCCCATGCCTCAGACATGCAAGGCAAGCATTCTCCAAATGAGCCACATCCCGAGGCCCAGATTTTACTGTTTTTAACTCTGTTAACAGACTGCAAAAATACAGCAGAAGTTTTTTTCTAATACTCAATTGTAATATTGTCTCCCCTGCTCTGCTAACTAATACTCTACTCTCACCTTCTATGATCAATTTTTCAGTTTCCAGGAAAGAGTGATATTATGCAGCAATTATCTTTGTGTCCCAGACCTATTTCTGATAAGATAATTATCACCTCTTGTTGTTGAAAATGACAGAAAAAAAACATACAAGAAATATTTAAGTTTCTGGGCATGCTATTAGTGTATAAATACATACTTGAATTCAAAGCTCAAATTATACTCCCAGATATTTACAATGATCACTTATCAATTAAAACTGGTTGAACTGTTATTTGAATTACTATTGATGACCCTATGTTTTCTTGCTAGCACATTGTCAACAGCTAACTCTGTTTTATCACATTTCCCAGGCTGTTGCCTCTGGCCTTGGTCCAGAGGAGACCTCTGGCCACCAAACAGTGCTGTTCCAAATGAGAATTCCAATGAAGTCATTGCATTAAACGTATAGAGAACTTTTTGTAATATCGCCATTTTGATGATGTTAGTTCTTCCTATCCATGAACAGGGTATATTTTTCCATTTTTTAATGTCTTCTTCTATTTCTCTCTTTAGGTTTCTGAAGTATTCATTGTATAAATCTTTCACCTCTTTTGTTAGATTGATTCCCAAGTATTTTATTTTTATTGAGGATATTGTGAAGGCAGTGGTTGTCCTCATTTCCATTGCAGAAGATTTGTCACTGATATACAGGAATGCCTTTGATTGATGAGTGTTCATTTTATATCCTGCCAAATTGCTAAATTCACTTATTAGCTCTAGTAGTTTCTTTGTACAACCTTTTTGGTCTGTTAGATATATTATCATATCATCTGAATATGTGATAATTTAAGTTCTTCTTTTCCTATTTTTTAGCCATTAATTTCTTTTCTCTGTCTAATTGCTCTGGCTAGTATTTCGAGGACTAAATTGAAGAGAAGTGGTGAGGGAGGGCATCCCTGTCTTGTTCCAGATTTTAGTGGGAATGCCTTCAGTTTTTCTCCATTCAGAATGATGCTAGACTGAGGCTTAGCATATATAGCTTTTACAATGTTGAGGTAAGTTCCTATTATCCCTAGTTTTTCTAGTGTTTTCAACATAAAGGGATGCTGAACTTTGTCGAATGCTTTTTCTACATCTATTGAGATGATCATGTGGTTCTTATGGTTAAATCTATTGATGTGGTGAATAACATTTATTGATTTCTGTATATTGAACCAGCCTTGCATCAAGGGGATGAATCCTACTTGATCATGGTGCACAATTTTTTTGATATGCTTTTGTATTCGATTCACAAGATTTTTTTTTGAGGATTTTTGCATCTGAGTTCATTAGAGATATTGGTTTGTAGTTTTCTTTTTGAAGTGTCTTTGCATTGTTTCGGTATCAGGGTGATGTTGGCCTCATAGAATGAATTTGGAAGAGCTCCTTCTTTTTTCTATTTCTTGAAATAACTTGAATAGTATTGGTAGTAATTCTTCTTTGAAGGTTTTGTAAAACTCTGCTGTATATCCATGTTGTCCAGGGCTTTTTGTGGTTGGTAGTCTTTTGATGGCTTCTTCAATTTCCTCTTTTGTTATTGGTCTGTTTAAATTGTGTGTATCGTCCTGACAATCTGGGCAAATCATATGACTTAAGAAATTTATCAATATCTTTGCTATCTTCTATTTTATTGGAATATAAGGTTTCAAAATAATTTCTAATTATCTTCTGTATTTCTGTAGTGTCCATTGTAATATTGCCTTTTTCATCCCGTATGTAAGTAATTTGAGCTCTCTCTGTTCTTCTCTTCATTAGCTTGGCTAAGGATCTGTCGATCTTATTTATTTTTTCAAGCAACCAACTTTATGTTTTATCAATTTTTTAACGTTTTTTTTTGTTTCAATTTTATTGATTTCTGCTCTGATTTTAATTATTTCTTGCCTTCTACTACATTTGCTGTTGTTTTGCTCTTCCTTTTCTAGGGCTTTGAGATGGAGTGTGAGCTCATTTATTTGTTGGTTTTTTCATTTTTTGAGGAATTACTTCGCGGAAATGAATTTCCCTCTTTAAACTGCTTTCATTGTGTCCCATAGATTCCAATATGTTGTATCTGTATTTCCATTCATCTCCAAGAATTTTTTGATTTACTCCTTTATGTCTTTTGTAACCCATTGATCATTCAGTAACATATTGTTCATTTTTCATAAGATGTATGATTTTTTCATCCTTCTTTTATCATTGATATCCAGTTTCATTCCACTGCAATCAGATAAGTTGCATGGTATTGTCTCCACACCTTTATATTTACTAATAGTTGTCCTATGGCATAATATATGGTCTATCTTTGAGAAGGACCCATGTGCTGTTGAGAAGAACGTGTATCCACTTGGTGATGGTTGATATATTCTATATGTGTCGGTTAAGTCTAGGTTATTGATTGTGTTATTGAGTTCTATAGTTTCTTTATTCAGCTTTTGTGTGGAGGATCTGTCCAACGGAGAGAGCGGTGTGTTGAAGTCACCCATAATTATTGTGTTGTGGTCTATTTGTCTCTTGAACTTGAGGAGAGTTTGTTTTATGAATGTTTCAGCACCATTGTTTGGTGCATATATATTGATAATTGTTATGTCTTGTTGGTGGATGGTACCTTTTAATAGTATGTAGTGTCCTTCTTTATCCCTTTTGATTGACTTAGGTTTGAAGTTGATTTCATTCGATATGACTATGGACACTCCTGCTTGCTTCGGGGGACCATGTGAGTAGTATGATTTTTCCCAACCTTTAACCTTCAGTCTGTGTATGTCTTTTCCTATCAGATGAGTCTCCTGAAGGCAGCATATTGTTGGATTTGTTTTTTTAATCCAGGTTATTAGCCTATGTCTCTTAATTGGGGAATTTAAGCCATTAACGTTTAAGGTTACTATTGAAATATGGTTAGTACTACTGATCATGCTTGTTTATTTATTTATTTTAATATGGATAGTTTTTCCTTTTTGGTTATTTTTTTTCCTTCCCTTTACTGAGTTACCTCCCACTGTTAGTTTGGGGTGCTATTTTTTAATTCCTCTTCTTGTAGTGTTTTGCTCAAGATGCCATGCAGTGCTGGTTTTCTGGATGTGAATTCTTTTAACATTTATTTATCATGAAATATTTTAATTTCATTGTCAAATCTGAAGCTTAATATTGCTGGATACAGTATTCTTGGTTGAAATCCAATATTTTTTATCGTTGGAAATACGTTGTTCCAGGATCTTCTCGCTTTCAATGTCTGTGATGAAAAATCAGCCATTAACCTAATTGGTTTACCCCTGAATGAAATCTTCCTCCTTTCTCTCGTAGCTTTTAATATTCCCCTTTTCTTCTGTATGTTGGATATGTGCATTATTATGTGTCTTGGAGTTGGTCTATTATGGTTTTGAATTATTGGGGTCCTGTAGGCTTCCAGGACTTGGCAATCCATTCCACCTTTCATATTTGGGAAGTTTTCTAAGATTATTTCATTCAATAAATTGTTCATTTCTTTGGTTTTATGCTCTATGTCTTCTTCTATTCCAATGACTCTCAGGGTTGGTTTTTTTATGGCATCCCATGTCTCTTGAATAGATTGCTCGTGCCTTCTAAGCACCCTTTCTGTGTTGACAATATTCTTTTCAAGTTGATAAACTTTGTGTTCATTATCTGATGTTCTGGCTTCTACTTGATCTAGTCTATTTGTAATATTCTCGTTTGTTATACTCTGGTTTCTCTTCAGATCATATAAATCTTTTTGCCTTTTAATATTCTCATTTGAGTTTTTAATTTGGTTTATGGTTTCCTGCATTTCTAAAATTACAGTTTGTTTTATTTTCTAAATCTCTATTTCGTGATAGAGCTCGTTCTTTGACATTTGAATTTGCTTATTTAATTCGTTTTCAAAATATACGTTCATTGTTTGAACTTGCTGTCTAAAGTCTTCTCTAAGATTCCATTCCATCTGAGTTAGGTATGCCTTGACTTCTTTCTCTGTCCATTTTTCTGGTGCCTCTAGGTTCTCCTTTGTATTTAAGTTGTCCTGCATTGTTTGTGCTCCTTTTTCCCTTTGTTTTTTTTATGGTGCTCAAGTTAGTTCCCAACTCTGTTTGACTGCTGTGTTTCTGTTTTCTCCTTTAAATTTGTTTTGGTTTTTATATTTCCACTATCTCTCCTTTGTGTTAGGAGACAATGTTTCGAGATGTTGGATTTAATTGTGATATAAGGTAAATTCATTGGTTTCATTACAGGCCTTCAGATTTTGATGGCATATAGAGAACTAAGGTTTGGACTTAAGATTTTATGTAAAGATCGGTTGATTTGATTGTATGAAGGTTAGGATACGTTAGCTTCATTGGGGGGTTACTCAAATGCAGTCGGATATTAACAAGAGAATAGACAGGAGTACTTGGGGGTAGTTAAGGGCTTGGGTAGACTATACACCTATTCGTAGTATTCATCTATTTGCATTTAGTAAGTTATATGTAGTCTGGTTGTTCATGCTGTTTTATTGTAGCAATCTGTCATAACCTGGCGTTGGTGATGTCAGTTTTACAAGATGTTGGCCGCTGGCTTTATTGGTGGATTTTAAGTTGTGGGGGATAGAACTGGACCTTTTCCTTCCTTCACCTCAAACCCCGAACTCATCCCAGAGCTCAGAGAGGGCAAAGCCAGCAGGACTCCACAGAATCCGTAGTGCCGTTTGTCTCTGCTTGCTGGTCGCTTCTCGGTGGCACCTCGCCATCTGTAGCCACGGGGCGGGCCGCAGGGCGGGCGGGGGATCAGTCAGCCTGGATCTCTGGTCGCTCAGTTGGCTCGCATTTGAGACTTAGTAACCGGTCCTTGGTGATGGAAATCCTTCCTCTAGGTTTCGGTGCACCCCAATTTACCTGGAAATTCCTAATAAGATAGTTTTTTGTTTTTCTAACCCTCTATTCACCTGTGCAGTGATGTGTTACACGGGGTGTGATGCACTCTATTTGCGGCCATCACTCATTCTTGTTCTTATATTTGCTGTATATTTTCACTGATGTCCATATCAAGAAATGCTCTGAACTATTCATAAGCCTTAAATTAGTATACTAATCATTATTCTGCATCCTCCTAGTTCACCCAAATGACATGCTGGAGTTCAATCCTGGAGAAAGCATGGATCAAGATGCCCCATCAGAAGCCATGGTAAGGTTGCTTATCTTCCTCTGAAATTCAAGTGTTGCTCTTTAGTATCTCTTTCTCTTGTAATATGATATGGTTTCCTGGAGATGACATACACAATTTCCTGACTGTGCAGATTCTCATTAGGGTGTCTGTTGCCAAATGAGACCTCACTGAAGGCAATATAACAAGAAACAGTATAAACTACACACCGTATAATAACAAGCTTTGTGCCTGGCTATGGTTTTCCCTCCTGGCCATCGAATTCCTTAATTATCACCTAATATAGACCTGTGACACAAATCCCCTAGAAAAGCTTGTGTCATTTGGTGAGAGTACATTTGCTATCTCTTCCCTTGATTTGCACACATTCTCATTGAATATTTGAATGTCACCAATAAACAAAAGACTTGTGCACACAGGTCAAATCATGGCTTGATGTTCATAGTGACTCCTTTTCTGTATTCACAGGAGGAATCAAAAGGATCCATAATTGGTATGTATCCTGGGCTCACTCTCTTCCTGTTTGAAAATGTAGATAATGCCAAGGGTCAGAGAGTCTTCCTTCCTTTTGAGTGCAGAATCTCAGTGATTCCACTACCTTCTTGAGAATGAGAAGTGAGGGGTTTGTGGTCTAAATTGATTTAAAAAATATCTATGGCCATTCTGCATATTTCCTTGAAGAACCTATGTGAGTTGAGCAAAGTGGTTAGGTCAATGAGAGTTTTATACATGTGTCTTTGTGTGCATTCACGCAACAAGATTCTGAGTGTGACTTTGTGTTCGTTTTTGCACATTTGTTTGTTTCTCTAGATATATACATGCCATGAGGACAACGTCCATATGTTTAAACAACAACAACAAAAAAAAAACCATCTCCATTAGATCATGATTTTGTATATGTGTAAATAGATCAAACTGTAAACTTTCCATATGTGCAGTTTATTCCACACCAATACCTCAAATAACATGCAAAACTTATCCCATGAAAAGCCAGAAAATTTTCTTGACACTCTATAAAGGAAAAACTCCATTTCAATCCTGTCACTGCACCAGTAGCAACTTCATTTAATAGCAAACTTTACCTGTCAGTAGGTCCTATATTTAATCAGTGCATGTGATAGTTCACAGCACTTCACTCATGAAAAATTTTCACGTTCATATACATTTTTGTGAGAGGTGTCAGAATTCATCTGCCAATCCCCATTCTAGGCCCAAGTTTCTGGACAGGGTCAATCCTTAACAATGACCCTCAGGTCCACCAATGCACTATGCTCACTTATGGTGGGCATCTGAGACAGAGGAGATGCACAGGCCAGACATTACTGTAGCTAAGGAAGGTCTTACTTTGCATGTTCCAACTGACACTGAAAGCTACCTTATTGGGTTTTTTTGTAGACACTACTTTGTAGAAACATGTTTTCACTGGATGGATTTTCATGGGGCCTGATCAGCACAATTTCAGCTCATCTAGTTACACAGCAAAAGGTGGGCTGTAGTGAAGATCCAGCTCAGCACAGCAGTGGTGTCCGATCCCTAGTTTAGGTCTGTGCTGCCCCCTGTGTGGCCTGCAGGATATCACATTGACATTATATATGATAGATCTTCATAATGTCAGTCCCAAATGCTCTCTGTTTCCTTCTATTTATACATACATGGATACTGACACTGACTGCTCACTGTGAGGGTAGAACCACTATGGTCATCATTCCTTCTCATCCCTGAACTCCTTCCTGGGCAGAGTGTCTTTATCTTAGTCCATGACATCTTTTGATAATTGCAACTGTGTGCTAAGATCTCACTTGTTCAGCATTTGGGGCTCTACAATGAACCAGGTATCCACTTGTGATCTGACCAGGACCAGCCAGAATCAGTAGGGAAGTGAAGAAGATAGCATTGTGTCCAAGCTTTTCACACACATTTCTTATGAGCTCTAGGTGGGATGTGCTTGACTTTGAGGGGAGCCATCAGGATCCTTTTTTTTATTGGTTGTTCAAAACATTACAATGCTCTTGACATATCCTATTTCATACATTAGATTCAAGTTGGTTATGAACTCCCAATTTTACCCCAAGTACAGATTGCAGAATCACATCGGTTTCACATCCACATTTTTACATAATGTCTTATTAGTAACTGTTGTATTCTGCAACCTTTCCTATCCTCTACTATCCCCCCTCCCCTCCCCTCCCATCTTTGGTCTCTACCCATCTACTGCAATTCATTTCACTCCTTGTTTATTTTCCCATTCCCCTCACAACCTGTTATATGTAATTTTGTATAACAATGAGGGTCTCCCTCAATTACCATGCAATTTCTCTTTTCTCTCCCTTTACCTCCCACCTCATGTATCTGTTTAATGTTAAACTTTTCTTCCTGCTCTTCCTTCCTGCTCTGTTCTTAGTTGCTCTCATTATATCAATGAAGGCATTTGCTATTTTCTTAAGGGATTGGCTAGCTTCACTAAGCATAATCTGCTCTAGTGCCATCAATTTCCCTGCCAATTCCATGAATTTGTCATTTTTTAGTGCTGCTTAATACTCCATGGTGTATAAATGCAACTTTTTTATCCATTCATCTATTGAAGGGCATCTGGGTTGGTTCCACAGTCTAGCTATTGTGAATTGTGCTGCTATGAACATCGTTGTGGCAGTATCCCTGTAGTATGCTCTTTTAAGGTCTTCAGGGAACAGTTCGAGAAGGGCAATAGCTGGGTCAAATGGTGGTTCCATTCCCAGCTTTCCCAGAAATCTCCATACTGCTTTCCAAATTGGCCGCACCAATTTGCAGTCCCACCAGCAATGTACAAGAGTACCCTTTTCCCCACAACCTCTCCAGCACTTGTTGTTGTTTGCCTTCATAATGGCTGCTAATCTTACTGGAGTGAGATGGTATCTTAGGGTGGTTTTGATTTGCATTTCTCTGACTGCTAGAAATGGTGAGCATTTTTTTCATATACTTGTTGATTGATTGTAAGTCCTCCTCTGAGAAGTGTCTGTTCAGGTCTTTGGCCCATTTGTTGATTGGGTTATTTGTTATCTTATTGTTTAATTTTTTGAGTTCTTTGTATACTCTGGATATTAGGGCTCTATCTGAAGTGTGAGGAGTAAAAATTTGTTACCAGGATGTAGGCTCCCTATTTACCTCTCTTATTGTTTCTCTTGCTGAGAAAAAACTTTTTAGTTTAAGTAAGTCCCATTTCTTGATCCTAGTTATTAACTCTGTGCTATCGGTGTTATATTAAGGAATTTGGAGCCCGATCCCACAATATGTAGATTGTAACAAACTTTGTCTTCTATCAGGCGCAGAGTCTCTGATTTGATATGAAGCTCTTGGATCGATTTTGAGTTAACTTTTGTGCATGGTGAGAGAAAGGGATTCACTTTTATTTTTTTGCATATGGATTTTTAGTTTTCCCAGCACCATTTGTTGAAGATGCTATCCTTCCTCCATTGCATGCTTTTATCCCCTTTATCAAATATAAGAAAGTTGTAATTTTGTGGATTGGTCTCTGTGTCCTCTAATTTGTACCATTGGTCCACCCGCCTGTTTTGGTACCAGTACCATGCTGTTTTTGTTACTATTGCTCTGTAGTACAGTTTGAAATCTGGTATCACTATACCTCCTGATTCACACTTCCTGCTTAGAATTGCTTTTGCTATTCTGGGTCCTTTATTTTTCCATATGAATTTCATGACTGTTTTATCTATTTCTACTAGAAATTCTGTTGGGATTTTGATTGGCATTGCATTAAACCTACAGAGAACTTGGGGTAATATTGCCATTTTGATCATGTTAGTTCTTCCTATCCATGAATAGGGTATATTTTCCCATCTTCTAAGGTCTTCTTCTATTTCTCTCTTTAGGGTTCTGTAGTTTTCATTGTATTAATCTTTCACCTCTTTTGTTAGATTGGTTCCCAAGTATTTTACCTTTTTTTTTGAGGATATCTTGAATGGGGTGGTTGTCCTCATTTCCATTTCAGAAGATTTGTCGCTGATATACAGGAATGCCTTTGATTTATGCGTGTTTATTTTATATCCTTCCACTTTGCTAAATTCACTTATAAGCTCTAGTAGTTTCTTTGTAGACCCTTTTTGGTCTGTTAGATATATTATCATATCATCCGCATATGGTGATAATTTAAGTTCTTCTTTTCTATTTTTATGCTGTTAAGTTCTTTTGTCTGTCTAATTGCTCTGGCTAGTATTTTGAGGACTAAATTGAATAGAAGTGGTGAGGGAAGGCATCCCTGTCTTGTTCCAGATTTTAGAGGGAATGACTTCAGTTTTTCTCCATTCAGAATGATGCTAGACTGAGGCTTAGCAAATATAGCTTTTACAGTGTTGAGGTAAGTTCCTGTTATCCCTAGTTTTTCTAGTGTTTTGAATATAAACGAATGCTGAACTTTGTTGAATGCTTTTTCTGCATCTATCGAGATGATTATGTGGTTCTTATGGTTAAATCTATTTATGTGGTGAATAACATTTATTGATTTCTGTATAATGAACCAGCCTTGCGTCCCGGGGAGGAATCCTACTTGATCATGGTGCACAATTTTTTTGATATGCTTTTGTATTCGATTCAAAAGAATTTTTTTGAGGATTTTTGCATCTAAGTTCATTAGAGATATTGGTCTGTAGTTTTCTTTCTTTGAAGTGTCTTTATCTAGTTTTGGGATCAAGGTGATGTTGGCCTCATGCAATGAATTTGGAAGAGCTCCTTCTTTTTCTATTTCTTAAAATAACTTGAAAAGTATTGGTATTAATTCTTCTTTGAACGTTTTGTAAAACTCTGCTGTATATCCATGTCGTCCAGGGCTTTTCTTGGTTTGTAGTATTTTCATGGCTTCTTCAATTTTCTCCTTTGTTATTGGTCTGTTTAAATTGTGTGTATCTTCCTGACTCAATCTGGGCAAATCATATGTCTTAAGAAATTTATCGATATCTTTGCTATCTTCTATTTTATTGGAATATAGGGTTTCAAAATAATTTTGAATTATCCTCTGTATTTCTGTAGTGTCCATTGTGATATTGCCTTTTTCATCACGTATGTTAGTAATTTGTGATCACTCTCATCTTCTCTTCATTAGCATGGCTAAGGGTTTGTCAAAGTTATTTATTTTTTCAAAGAAATAACTTTTTGTTTTATCAATTTTTAATGTTTTTTTTTGTTTCAATTTCGTTGATTTCCGCTCTGACTTTAAATATTTTTTGCCTTCTACTACATTTGCTTTTGTTTTGCTCTTCCTATTCTAGGGCTTTGAGATGAAGTGTGAGCTCATTTATTTGTTGTTTTTTTTTTTTTTTCATTTTTTGAGGAATGACCTCCAGGAAATGAATTTCCCTCTTAAAACTGCTTTCATTTTGTCCCATAGATTCCAATATGTTGTGTCTGTATTTCCATTCATCTCCAGAATTTTTTGATTTACTCCTTTATGTCTTTTGTAACCCATTGATCACTCAGTAACATATTTTTCATTTTCCATGAGATGTATGATTTTTCCAGCTTTCTTTTATAATTGATACCCAGTTTCATTCCTTTGTAATCAGATAAGTTTCATGGTATTATCTCCACACCTTTATATTTACTATTAGTTGTCCTATGGCATAATATATGGTCTATCTTTGAGAAAGACCCATGTGCTGCTGAGAAGAATGTGTATCCACTTGGTGATGGTTGATATATTCTATATATGTCGGTTAAGTCAAGGTTATTGATTGTCTTATTGAGTTCTAGGTTTCTTTATTCAGCTTTTGTCTGGAGGATCTGTCCAATGGAGAAAGCGGTGTGTTGAAGTCACCCATAATTATTGTGTTGTGGTCTATTTGACTCTTGAACTTGAGGAGAGTTTGTTTTATGAATGTTTCAGCACCATTGTTTGGTGCATATATATTGATAATTGTTATGTCTGGTTGATGGATAGTTCCTTTTAATAGTATGTAGTGTCCTTCTTTATCTCTTTTGATTAACTTAGGTTTGAAGTTGATTTTATTCGATTGGAGTTTGGCCACTCCTGCTTGCTTCGGGGGACTATGTGAGTAGTATGATTTTTCCCAACCTTTCACCTTCAGTCTGTGTATGTCTTTTCCTATCAGATGAGTCTCCTGAAAGCAGCATATTGTTGGATTTGTTTTTTTAATCCAGGTTATTAGCTTATGTCTCTTAATTGGGGAATTTAAGCCATTAACGTTTAAGGTTACTATTGAAATATGGTTAGTACTACCCGTCGTGCTTGTTTATTTATTTATTTTTATATGGGTAGTATTTTCTTTTGGTTATTTTTTTTTTCCTTTCTTTTACTGAGTTATTTCCCACTGTTAGTTTGGCTAGCTGTTTTTCAATTCCTCTTCTTGTAGTGTTTTGCTCAAGATGCCATGCAGTGCTGGTTTTCTGGCTGCGAATTCTTTACCTTTTATTTATCATGAAATATTTTAATTTCATTATCAATACTGGATACAGTATTCTTGGTTGGAATCCATTATTTTTTATTGTTGGAAATACGTTGTTCCAGGATCTTCTTGCTTTCAACATCTGTGATGAAAAATCAGCCATTAACCTAATTGGTTTACCCCTGAATGTAATCTGCCTCCTTTCTCTCATAGCTTTTAATATTCTCTCCTTGTTCTCTATGTTGGATATCTTCATAATTATGTGTCTTGGAGTTGGTCTATTATGGTTTTGAATGTCCGGGGTCCTGTAGGCTTCCAGGATTTGGCAATCCATTCCACCTTTAATATATGGGAATTTTTCTTGGATTATTTCATTCAATAAATTGTTCATTCCATTGGTTTGATGCTTTATGCCTTCTTCTATTCCAATGACTCTCAGGTTTGGTTTTTTTATGACATCATATATATCTAGGATAGATTGCTCATGTCTTTTAAGCATCCTTTCTGTGTTGACTATATTCTTTTCAAGTTGATAAACTTTGTCTTCATTATCTGATGTTCTGGCTTCTACTTGATCTAGTCTATTTGTAATATTCTCGTTTGAGTTTTTAATTTGGTTTATGGTTTCTTGCATTTTTAGGATTACTGTTTGTTTGTTTTTTTCTAAATCTCTATTTCGTGATAGAGCGCGTTCTTTGACATTTGAATTTTCTTAATTAATTCGTTTTCAAAATATACGTTCATTGTTTGAACTTGCTGTCTAAAGTCTTCTCTAAGATTACATTCCATCTGAATTAGGTATGCCTTGACTTCTTTCTCCATCCATTTTTCTGGTGCCTTTAGGTTCTCCTTTGTATTTAAGTTGCCCTGCATTGTTTGTGTTCCTTTTTCCACTTGTTTTTTCATGGTGCTCAAGTTACTTTCCAACTCTGTTTCACTGCTGTGTTTCTGTTTTCTCCTTTAATTTTTTTTTGGTTTTTATACTTCCACTATCTCTCCTTTGTGTTAGGAGAAAATGTTTTGAGATTTTGGATTTAATTGTGATTTAATGTAAATTCATTGGTTTCATTACAGGTCTTCAGATTTTGATGGCATATAGAGAACAGAGGTTTGGAATTAGGATTTTATGTTAAGGTCCGGTAATTTGATTGTTTGGAGGTTAGGATACGTTAGCTTCTTTGGGGGGGTAACTCAAATGCAGCCGGATATTAACAAGAAAATAGACAGGAGTACTTGGGGGTAGTAAAGGGCTTAGGTGGACTATAGACCTATTCGTAGTATTCATTTGTTTGCATTTAGTAAGTTATAGGTAGTCTGGTTGTTCATGCTGTTTTATTTTTGCAATCTGTCGGAACCTGGCGATGGTGACGTCAGCTTTCCAAGATGTTGGCCTCTGGCTTCCTTGGTGGACTTTCCGTTGTGAGGGATACAACTTGACCGCTTCCTTAACGCATCTCAAACCCCGAACTCATCCCAGATCTCAGTGAGGGCACAGCCAGAAGGACTCCACAGAATCCGTAGCACCATTTTCCTCTGCTTGCTGGTAGCTTCTTGGCGGCACCCCACCATCTGTAGATGCGGGGCGGGCCGCAGGGCCGGCGGTGAATCAGTCAGCCTGAATCTCTGGTGGCACAGTTGGCTTGCGTTTGAGACTCAGTAACCGGTCCTCGGTGATGGAAATCCTTCCGCTAGGTTTCGGTGCACCGCAATTTTGCTGGAAATTCCTAACAAGATAGCTTTTTGTCGTTCTAACCCTGTATTCATCTGTGCAGTGATACGGTACACTGGATGTGATACACTCTATTTGCAGCCATCTCTCATTCTTGTTCTTATCTTTGCTGTATATTTTCAATGATGTCCATATCAAGAAATGCCCTGAACTATTCATAAGCCTTAAATTAGTATACTAATCATTATTCTGCATCCTCCTAGTTCACCCAAATGACATGGTGGAGTTCATTCCTGGAGAAAGCATGAGTCGACAGACCCCATCAAAAGCCATGGTAAGGTTGCTTATCTTCCTCTGAAATCCAGTGTTGCTCTTTAGTTTCTCTTTCTATTGTAATATGGTATGGTTTCCTGGAGATGACATACACAATTTCCTGACTGTGCAGATTCTCATTGGGGTGTCTGTTGCCAAATGAGACCTCACTGAAGGCAACATTAACAAGAAACAGTATAATCTACACACTGTATGATAACAAGCTTTGTGCCTGGCTATGGTTTTCCCTCCTGGCCTTCGAATTCCTTAATTATCACCTAATATAGACCTGTGACACAAATCCCCTAGAAAAGCTTGTGTCATTTGGTGAGAGTACATTTGCTATCTGTTCCCTTGATTTGCCCACATTCTCATTGGATATTCGAATGTCACCAATAAACAAAAGACTTGTGCACACAGGTCAGAGCATGGCTTGATGTTCATAGTGACTCCTTTTCTGTATTCACAGGAGGATTCAAGAGGATCCATAATTGGTATGTATCCTGGCCTCACTCTCTTCCTGTTGAAAATGTAGATGACGCCAACGGTCAGAGAGTCTTCCTTCCTTTTGAGTGCAGAGTCTCAGTGATTCCACTACTTCCTTGAGAATGAGGAGTGAGGGGTTTGTTGTCTAAATTGATTTAAAAATATCTATGGTCATTCTGCATATTTCCTTGAAGCACCTGTGTGAGTTGAGAAACGTGATTAGGTCAATGATAGTTTTATACATGTGTCTCTGTGTGCATTCATGCAACATGATTCTGAGTGTAACTTTTTGTTCGTTTTTGCACATTTGTTTGTTTCTTTAGATATATACATGCCATTATGCCAATGTCCACATGTTTAAACAAAAAAAGCCATCTCCATTAGATCATGATTTTGTGTATGTGTAAATAGATCAAACTGTAAACTTTCCATGTGTGCAGTTCATTCCACACCAATACCTCAATTAACATGCAATACATATCCCATCAAAACCCAGAAAATTTTCACGACACTCTATAAAGAAAAAGCTCCACTTCATTCCTGTCACTGCAGCAGTAGCAACTTCATTTAATAGCAAACCTCACGTGTCAGTAGGTCCTGTATTTAATCAGTGCATGTGATTATTCACAACACTTCACTCATGAAAAATTTTCACGTTTATATACATTGTTTGTGAGAGGTGTCAGAATTCATCTTCCAATCCCCATTCTAGGCAAAAGTTTCTGGACAGGGCCAATCCTTAACAGTGACCCTCAGGTTCACCAATGCACTATGCTCACTTATGGTGGGCATCTGTGTCAGAGGAGATGCACAGGCCAGATATTACTGTAACTAAGGAAGGTCTTACTTTGCATGTTCCAACTGACACTGAAAGCTACCTTTTTGTGTGTTTTTGTAGAAACAACTTTGTAGAAACATGTTTTAACTGGATGGGTTTTCATGGGGCCAGATCAGCACAATTTTAATTCATCCAGTTACAGAGCAAATGTTGGGCTGTAGTGAAGATCCATCTCAGCACAGCAGTGGTGTCCGATTCCTAGTTTAGGTCTGTGCTGCCCCTTTTGTGGCCTGCAGGATATCACATTGACAGTGTATATGATAGGTCTTTATACTGTCAGTCTCATATGCTGTTTGGGTCCCTCTATTCATACATACATGGATAATGATACTCACTGGTCACTTTGAGGGTAGAAGAACTGTGGTCATCATTCCTTCTCATCCCTGAAATCCTCCATGGGCAGAGTGTCTTCATCTTAGTTCATAACATCATTTGGTAAACACAACTATGTGCTAAGATCTCACTTGTTCAGCATGTGGGGCTCTACAATGAACCAGGTATCCACCTGGGATCTGACCAGGACCAGTCAGAATCAGTTGGGACGTTAAGAAGATAGCATTGTGTCCAAGCTTTTCACACACATTTCTCATGAGCTCTATGTGGGAAGTGCTTGACTTTGAGAGGAGCCATCAGGATCGTTTTTTTTTTTTTTTTTATTGGTTGTTCAACATATTACAAAGCTCTTGACATATCCTATTTCATACATTAGTTTCAAGTTGGTTATGAACTCCCAATTTTACCCCAAATACAGATTGCAGAATCACATCAGCTACACATCCACATTTTTACATAATGCCCTATTAGTAACTGTTGTATTCTGCAACCTTTCTCATCCTCTACTATTCCACCTCCCCTCTCCTCCCATCTTCGCTCTCTACCCCATCTACTATAATTCATTTCTCTCCTTGTTTAGTTTTCCATTACCCTCACAACCCCTTATATGTAATTTTGAATAACAAGGAGGGTCTTCCTCCATTACCATGCAATTTCTCTTTTCTCTTCCTTTCCCTCCCACTCATGTATATGTTTAATATTCATTTTTACTTCCTGCTCTTCCTCCCTGCTGTATTTCTAGTTGCTCTCATTATTTCAAAGAAGACATTTGGTATTGTTTTTTAAGGGATTGGGTAGCTTCACTTAGCCTAATCTGCTCTAGTGCCATCCATTTCCCTGCAAATTCCATGATTTTGTCATTTTTTTGTGCTGTGTAATACTCCATGTTGTATAAATGCCACATTTTTTTGTCCATTCATCTATTGAAGGGCATCTGGGTTGGTTCTACAGTCTAGCAATTCTGAATTGTGCTGCTATGAATATCGTTGTTGTAGTATCCCTGTAGTACGCTCTTTTAAGGTCTTCAGGGAATTGTCTGAGAAGGGCAATAGCTGGGTCAAATGGTGGTTCCATTCCCGGCTTTCCCAGGAATCTCCATACTGCTTTCCAAATTGGCCGCACCAGATTGCAATGCCACCAGCAATTTTCAAGAGTACCCTTTTCCCCACATCCTCTCCAGCACTTGTTGTTGTTTGACTTCAGAATGGCTGCCAATCTTACAGGAGTGAGATGATATCTTAGGGTGGTTTTGATCTGAATTTCTCTGAATGTTAGAGATGATGAGCAATTTTTCATGTACTTGTTGATTGATTGTATGTCCTCCTCTGAGAAGTGTCTGTTCAGGTCTTTGGCCCATTTGTTGATTGGGTTATTGTTTTCTTATTGTTTAATTTTTTGAGTTCTTTGTATACTCTGTATATTAGGGCTCAATCTGAAGTGTGAGGAGTAAAAATTTGTTCCCATGATGTAGGCTCACTATTTACCACTCTTATTGTGTCTCTTGCTGAGAAAAAACTTTTCATTTTAAGTAAGTCCAATTTGTTGATTCTTGTTAATAACTTTTGTGCTATGGGTGTCCTATTAAGGAATTTGGAGCCCGACCCCACAATATGTAGATGGGAGCCAATATTTTTTCTATCAGACGCAGAGTCTCTGAATAGATATCTAGCTTCTTGATCCACTTTGAGTTAATTTTTGTGCATGGCGAGAGGAGGGTATTCAATTTCATTTTGTTGCATATGTATTTCCAGTTTTCCCAGCACCATTTGTTGAAGATGATATCCTTCCTCCATTGCATGCTTTTTTCCCCTTTATCAAATATAAGATAGTTATAATTTTGTGGATTTGTCTCTGTGTCCTCTAATCTGGCTATTGGTCCACCAGCCTGACTTGGAACCAGTACCATGCTGTTTTTGTTACTATTGCTCTGTAGTACACTTTGAAATCTTGTATCACTATACCTCCTGATTCGCGCTTCCTGTTTAGAATTGCTTTTGCTATTCTGGGTCTTTTGTTTTTCCATATGAATTTCATGATTACTTTATCTATTTCTACAAGAAATGCCATTGGGAGTTTGATTGGCAATGTTTTAAACCTATAGAGAATTTGGGTAATATCGCCATTTTGAGGATGTTAGTTCTTCCTTTCCATGAACAGGGTATATTTTTCCACCTTCTAAGGTCTTCTTCTATTTCTCTCTTTAGGGTTCTGTAGTTTTCATCATATAAATCTTTCACCTCTTTTGTTAGGTTGATTCTCAAGTATTTTATTTTATTTTATTTTATTTTGAAAAAATTGTGAATAGGGTGGTTGTCCTCATTTCCATTTCAGAAGATTTGTCACTGATATAAAGGAATGCCTTTTATTTATGCGTGTTGATTTTATATTCTGCCATTTTGCTCAATTCACTTATTAGCTCTAGTAGTTTCTTTGTACAACCTTTTTGGTCTGTTAGATATGTTATCATATCATCCGCATATGGTGATAATTTAAGTTCTTCTTTTCCTATTTTTGTGCCGTTAATTTCTTTTGTCTGTCTAATTTCTCTGGTTAGTATTTGGAGGACTAAATTGAATAGAAATGTTGAAAGAGGGCATCCCTGTCATGTTCCAAATTTTAGAGGGAATGCCTTCAGTTTTCCTCCATTCAGAATGATGCTAGCCTGAGGCTTAGCATATACAGCTTTTACAATGTTGATGTAACTTCCTGTTATCCCTAGTTTTTCTAGTGTTTTGAACATAAAGGGATGCTGAACTTTGTTGAATGCTTTTTCTGCATCTATAGATATGATCATGTGGTTCTTATGGTTAAATCTATTGATGTGGTGAATAACATTTATTGATTTCTATATATTGAACCAGCCTTGCATCCCAGGGATCAATTCTACTTGATTATGGTGCACAATTTTTTTGATATGCTTTTGTATTTGATTCGCCAGAAATTTATTGAGGATTTTTGCATCTAAGTTCATTAGAGATATTGATCTCTAGATTTCTTTCTTTGATGTGTCTTTGTCTGGTTTGGGCATCAGGGTGATGTTGGCCTCATAAAATGAATTTGGAAGAGCTCCTTCTTTTTCTATTTCTTGAAATAACTTGAAAAGTGTTGGTATTATTTCTTTTTTGAAGGTTTTGTAAAACTCTGCTGTATATCCATCTGGTCCAGGGCTTTTCTTGGTTGGTAGTCTTGTGATGGCTTCTTCAATTCCCTCCTTTTTTATTGGTCTATTTATATTGTGTGTATCTTCCTGACTCAATCTGGGCAAATCATATGACTTAAGATATTTATCAGTAACTTCGCTATCTTCAATTTTATTGGAATATAGGGTTTCAAAATAATTTCTAATTATCGTCTGTATTGCTGTAGTGTCTGTTGTGATATTGCCTTTTTCATCTCGTATGTTAGTAATTTGAGCTCTCTCTCTTCTTCTCTTCATTAGCATGGCTAAGGGTCTGTCAATCATATTTATTTTTTCAAAGAACCAACTTTTTGTTTTATCAATTTTTAATGGTTTTTTTTTTGTTTGTTTCAATTTGGTTGACTTCCGCTCCAATTTTGATTATTTCTTGCCTTCTACTATATTTGCTGTTGTTTTGCTCTTCCTTTTCTAGGGCTTTGAGATGAAGTGTGAGCTCATTTATTTGTTAGTTTTTTCATTTTTTGAGGAATGACCTCCAGGAAATGAATTTCCGTCTTAAAACTGCTTTCATTGTGTCCCATAGATTTCAATATGTTGTGTCTGTATTTCCATTCATCTCCAAGAATTTTTTGATTTTCTCCTTTATGTCTTTTGTAACCCATTTATCATTCAGTAACATATTGTTCATTTTCCATGAGATGTATGATTTTTCCTTCCTTCTTTTATCATTGATATCCAGTTTCATTCCACTGTAATCAGATAAGATGCATGGTATTATCTCCGCACCTTTATATTTTCTAAATGTTGTCCTATGGCATAATATATGGTCTATCTTTGAGAAGGATTCATGTGCTGCTGAGAAGAACGTGTAACCACTTGATGATGGTTGGTATATTCTATATATGTCGGTTAAGTCTAGGTTATTGATTGGGTTATTGAGTTCTATAGTTTCTATTCAGCTTTTGTCTGGAGGATCTGTCCAATGGAGAGAGCCGTGTGTTGAAGTCACCCATAATTATTGTGTTGTGGTCTATTTGACTATTGAACTTGAGGAGAGTTTGTTTTATGAATGTTACAGCACTATTGTTTGATGCATACATATTGATAATTGTTATGTCTTGTATGTGGATGGTTCCTTTTAATAGTATGTAGTGTCCTTCTTTACCCCTTTTGATTAACTTAGGTTTGAAGTTGATTTTATTCGATTTGACTATGGCCACTCCTGCTTGCTTCGGGGGACCATGTGAGTGGTATGATTTTTCCCAACCTTTCACCTTCAGTCTGAGTTGTCTTTTCCTATCAGATGAGTCTCCTGAAGGCAGCATATTGTTGGATTTGTTTTTTTTTTTTACATCCAGGTTTTTAGAGTATGTCTCTTAATTGGGGAATTTAAGCCATTAACGTTAAAGGTTACTATTGACATATGCTTAGTACTAACCTCATGCTTGTTTATTTATTTATTTTAATATGGCTAGTTTTTCCTTTTTGTTTATTTTTTCCCTTCCCTTTACTGAGTTACCTCCCACTGTTAGTTTGGGGTGCTATTTTTCAATTCCTCTTCTTTTAGTGTTTTGCTAAGGATGCCATGCTGTACTGGTTTTATGGCTGTGAATTCTTTTAAGTTTTTTTTTATCATGAAATATTTTAGTTTCATTGTCAAATCTGAAGGTAAATTTTGCTGGATACAGTATTCTTGGTTGGAATCCATTATTTTTTAGCAGTTAAAATACGTTGCTCCAGAATCTTCTCGCTTTCAACGTCTGTGATGAAATATCAGCCGTTAACCTAATTTGTTTACCCCTGAATGTAATATGCCTCCTTTCTCTCGTAGCTTTTAATATTCTCTCCTTCTTCTGTATGTTGAATATCTTCATAATTATGTGTCTTGGAGTTGGTCTAATACGGTTTTGAAGGTTTGGGTCCTGTAGGCTTCCAGGGTTTGGCAATCCATTCCATCGTTCATATCTGGAAAATTTTCTAGGATTATTTCATTCAATAGATTGTTCATTCCTTTTGTTTGAACCTCTATGCCTTCTTCTATCCCAATGACTCTCACGTTTGGTTTTTTTTATGACATCCCATTTCTCTTGGATAGATTGCTCGTGTCTTTTAAGCATCATTTCTGTGTTGTCTATATTCTTTTCAAGTTGATAAACTTTGTCTTCATTATCTGATGTTTGGGCTTCTGCTTGATCTAGTCTATTTGTAATATTCTCGTTTGAATTTTTAATTTGCTTTATCGTTTCCTGCATTTCTAGGATTACTGTTTGTTTTTTTTTTTTTTTTTTTGAAATCTCTATTTCGTGATAGAGCTCGTTCTTTGACATTTGAATTTGTTTATTTAATTCATTTTCAAAATATACTTTCATTGTTTGAACTTGCTGTATAAACTCTTCTCTGAGATTCCATTCCATCTTAATTAGGTATGCCTTGACTTCTTTCTCCATCCAATTTTCTGGTGCCTCTAGCTTCTCTTTTGTATTTAAGTTGTCCTGCATTGTTTGTACTCTTTTTTTTCCCTTATTTTTTCATGGTGCTCAAGTTACTTTCCAACTCTCTTTGACTGCTGTGTTTCTGTTTTCTCCTTTAAATTTGTTTTGGTTTTTATAGTTCCACTATCTCTCCTTTGTGTTAGGAGATGATGTTTAGAGATGTTGGATTTAATTGTAATTTAAGGTAAATTCATTTGTTTTATTAAATCCTTCAGAATTGATGGCATATAGAGAACTGAGGTTTGGACTTAGGATTTTATGTTAAGGTCGGGTGATTTGCTTGTATGGAGGTTAGTATATGTTAGCTTCTTTGGGGTGTTCCGCAAATGCATGCGGATATTAATAAGAGAATAGGCAGGAGTCTTGGGGGTAGTTAAGGGCTTAGGTAGAGTATAGACCTGTTCGTAGAATTCATCTATTTGCATTTGATAAGTTATATGTAGTCTAGTTGTTCATGCTGTTTTATTGTTGCAATCTGTCGGAACCTGGCGATGGTGAAGTCCGCTCTTCAAGATGGTGTCCGCTGGCTTCCTTGGTGGATTTTCCATTGTTGGGGATTGAACTGGACAGCTTCCTTCCCCAATCTCAAACCCCAAATTCAGCCCAGAGCTCAGTTAGGGCACAGCCGGGAGGACTCCACAGAATCCAAAGCGCCGTTTCTCTCTGCTTGCTGGTCGCTTCTCGGCAGCACCCCACGGTCTGTAGCTGCGGGGCGGGCTGCAGGGCGGGCGGCGGATCATTCAGCCTGGATCTCTGGTCGCACTGATGGCTCACGTTTGAGACTCACTAACCGGTCCTCGATGATGGAAATCCTTCCCCTAAGTTTCGGTGCACCCCAATTTTGCTAGAAATTTCTAACAAGATACCTTTTTGTCGTTCTAACCCTGTATGCAACTGTGCAGTGATGCAGTACACTGGGTGTGATACACTCTATTCGCAACCATCTCTCATTCTTGTTCTTATCTTTGCTGTATATTTTCACTGATGTCCATATCAAGAAATGCCCTGAACTATTCATAAGCCTTAAATTAGTATACTAATCATTATTCTGCATCCTCCTAGTTCACCCAAATGACATGGTGGAGTTCATTCCTGGAGAAAGCATGAGTCGACAGACCCCATCAAAAGCCATGGTAAGGTTGCTTATCTTCCTCTGAAATCCAGTGTTGCTCTTTAGTTTCTCTTTCTATTGTAATATGGTATGGTTTCCTGGAGATGACATACACAATTTCCTGACTGTGCAGATTCTCATTGGGGTGTCTGTTGCCAAATGAGACCTCACTGAAAGCGACATTAACAAGAAACAGTATAAACTACACACCGTATAATAACAAGCTTTGTGCCTGGCTATGGTTTTCCCTCCTGGCCATCGAATTCCTTAATTATCACCTAATATAGACCTGTGACACAAATCCCCTAGAAAAGCTTGTGTCATTTGGTGAGAGTACATTTGCTATCTGTTCCCTTGATTTGCCCACATTCTCATTGGATATTCGAATGTCACCAAGTAAACAAAAGACTTGTGCACAAAGGTCAGAGCATGGCTTGATGTTCATAGTGACTCCTTTTCTGTATTCACAGGAGGATTCAAGAGGATCCATAATTGGTATGTATCCTGGCCTCACTCTCTTCCTGTTGCAAAATGTAGATGACGCCAAGGGTCAGAGAGTCTTCCTTCCTTTTGAGTGCAGAGACTCAGTGATTCCACTACCTCCTTGAGAATGAGAAGTGAGGGGTTTGTGGTCTAAATTGATTAAAATAAATCTATGGCCATTCTGCATATTTCCTTGAAGCACCTTTGTGAGTTGATCAACGTGGTTAGGTCAATGAGAGTTTTATACATGTATCTCTGTGTGCATCCATGCAACATGATTCTGAGTGTGACTTTGTGTTCATTTTTGCATATTTGTCTGTTTCTCCAGATATATACATGCCAAGATGCCAATGTCCACATGTTTAAACAAAAAAAGCCATCTTCATTAGATCATGATTTTGTATATGTGTAAATAGATCAAACTGTAAACTTTCCATGTGTGCAGTTCATTTCACACCAATACCTCAATTAACATGCAATACATATCCCATCAAAACCCAGAAAATTTTCATGACACTCTATAAAGAAAAAGCTCCACTTCATTCCTGTCACTGAAACAGTAGCAACTTCATTTAATAGCAAACCTCACGTGTCAGTAGGTCCTATATTTAATCAGTGCATGTAATTGTTCAGAACAATTCACTCATGAAAAATTTTCACGTTCATATACATTTTTTTTGTGAGAGGTGTCAGAATTCATCTTCCAATCCCCATTCTAGGCACAAGTTTCTGGACAGGGCCAATCCTTAACAGTGACTCTCAGGTCTACCAATGCACTATGCTTACTTATGGTGGACATCTGAGACAGAGGAGATTCAAAGACCAGAGATTACTTTAGCTAAGGAAGTGCTTAATTTGCATGTGCCAACTGACACTGAAAAATACCTTATTGGGTCTTTTTGTAGACACTACTTTGTAGAAACATGTTTTAACTGGATGGATTTTCATGGGGCCTGATCAGCACAATTGCAGCTCATCTAGTTACAGAGCAAAAGGTGGGCTCTATTGAAGGTCCAGCTCAGCACAGCAGTGGTGTCTTATCCCTTGTTTGGGTCTGTGCTGCCCCCTGTGTGTCCTGCAGAATATCACAATGACAGTATATATGAAACGTCTTCATACTGTCAGTCTCAAGTACTGTCTAGGTCCTTCTATTCATACATACATGGATACTGACACTGACTGGTCACTGTGAGGGTAGAACCACTGTGGTCATCATTCCTTCTCATCCTAGAACTCCTCCCTGTGCAGAGTGTCTTAATCTTAGTCCACAACATCATTTGATAAATGCAACTCTGTGCTAAGATCCCACTTGTTCAGCATGTGGGGCTCTACAATGAAACAGGTATCCACCAGAGATCTGACCAGGACCAGCCAGAATCAGTAGGGAAGTTAAGATAGCATTGTGTCCAAGCTTTTCACACACATTTCTTATGAGCTCTAGGTGGGATGTGCTTGAATTTGAGGGGAGCCATCTGGATCTTAATGTTGACTTATTTTATGTTGATTCCTCAGGCCCTCAGAGAGTTCCTGGCACTTTTCACTTTTCATGACACTGCAGTCTACTCATAAATGAGGAGTATGAGTAGTGAGAATATGCTAGCAAACTGACTTTACAGTCTACTTATAAATGAGGAGTATGAGGAGTGATAACATTCTAGCAAACTGACTCCACAGTCTACTTATAAATGAGGAGTATGAGGAGTGAGAACATGCTAGCAAAGTGCTGTCCACGGAAACCCGGGGGAAGGAAATTCTTGTCTGCTTCCTCTTTGAACTCCTGGTCTTGGCCATCCAAAATAACAGTAATTTTAATTTAATTTTAATTTTTATACGAAACTTTCAAAGTGGCCAGTAGACCCATGTGGATAAAGCAGAGGACATTCCCGTTCTCTTCTGGACCGCTGCTCTGATGATGGCACAGTGTATGTTCTGTGAGTTTATATTCCTGAAACTGTTGGCATCACAGTTTGCATGTCAGCTTGGTCTGTTTCAACGAGAAAGGGATAATGTCCCAATGGAAGAAAGTAGTTAAAATTTGACTCCTTACAGCTCCACTCACTCATTAGAAGGTTTGCAATTGTTTGCAGCATCCTGTTTGAGGCCTCTGACTCCCCAGCACCCAGAGAGGGTCTGAGAACCCAGAACAGAGATGTAGATGATCCTGAATATTAATATTAGTATCACTATATTTTTCTTTCCAATAACGAAACCCAGAAACTGAATAAATTATACAGGTGGGTGTGTTTAGCTTACAGTTCTGCAGGTACAAGAGCATGGCACTAGCAAACACTTTTCTTTAGTGAATACCCTCTTAGCTGCATTGCGTGATTGGTTTTATCTGCAGGGATGCAGGTGCAGTAAAGAGACATCACATGGCAAGACACGAAGGCAGCAGGGATCAGTTGATTCATTTGCTCTTCTTATATAACAGGATCTAACAAGGGTTTGAGAAATCTGTATTCTTACTTCTGACTCTCATACCGTCAAATGTCCTCACCACCTCCAAGCAGACCCTTCCTCACACAGATTTCACAAATCTCATTGTGGCCACACTGAGCACCAAGCCTCAATCACACAATCCAGTGTGGGATAAAAAACATCCAACCCTAGCAACCATCATAAGCTTAGTTGTGTAGAAGAAAGAATGAGTCAATCTTAAGTAACTCAGTTGATGATGTCTGTGTCTCTAAAGGTTGGACATGGAGCATAGATTATGATTCAAGCTGTGACGAGGGAGAGCCTGCAGGTAGGAACAGCACTTGGGGTATGACAAAATGGGAAAGGTTTCATGGTAAGATTTGAGTTCACCTACTCATGTGGGAAATAAGGAATGGGAATAAAATTGAGAAAACAGAAATATGTATTATTTTCATAAAAAGAAGGGTTAGTAGACCTTCTGACATCCTGTTCATAAGAAGACAACTTTTGCTTTGAAAGGTAAACACAATCTTCCATGTTAAGTCCCATTCTGTCCTAAATTTGCCTCTAATAAACATCAAGTAGCCTGGCTTTCATTATTGATTATTTTTTTGGCATTGTGCATGAAAGAAATAAGATCTGCACTTTAGGTTTGACCCACAAGGGAAAGAATCTAGTGGGACATACTTTCTTAGAAGCACTTTGCAAACCTGTAATTGAAGCTCTCACTAGTGATAAGTAGTGAGTAAGAAGTCACAATTCCCCTCTGAATGTTATCTTTTTAGAGCAGCACTTTCTCTTCTGTGTTTTGTCTATTTCTGGTCGAAAATGAACTCCCAAATGTGGGCAACTTAAAGAAAATTGTTTCTGTGCACCCTGGACAGGCCACTGTGTTCTCCTGTAAAAGAGTGGGGAGAAGTTCCTCCGTGAACATGTTTCTTACCACCAGTCTTTGTCTAATTCCCAAGCACTTGGACTAGGGAAAATCTGAATTTGCTTGTATTTAAGAGGCCTAACTCCAGAAAATCAGGAAGACTGTGGCTGTCTCTTGGAAGAACAGGATGACACAGAATCGCTACCAAGTACAATGGCAGAATGTGAACTGGTGGAAAAGAGCTCTTGGGATGCTAGATCTATTTCTCATTGCAGAGGTGAGATGATGGAGACCAGGAGACAGGAATGCAGACAAGAGGAAGAATGGAGAGCTTTGACTGTGCATTCTAGGACACCAGGAGCAGGAGCAACTTAAGTTCTCACCTTGAATTTAACTCTGCCTTTCCTTTTTTTAAGGCCACATCATGACCATCACAGCAATAGTCCACAAAGAAAACATAGAAAGTGATTCAGAGGATGAGGAGGAGGACAAAAGGACAAGAAATCTGCAAGTAATTGATTTTCTATTGGTTTCTCTTAATTTTTCTTTCTTATGTAAAAACTCTGTAGATTTTCCATGTTTCATCTTTCCCACATTTTATGACTTTTCTAAAGGTGCTTTCCTCATCCAGATCTTTGAGGTCCTTGGACCTTCAATGTCTGTTAAATCTCTCTGCACTAACATTCTTAGTCTTTCCCTACTTTTTTTTACCACAAGCAACACCACTGAATCATGCTGAGTAATACTGCATACCCATATACTGACTTTGAGTTGTAGGGAGCATCAGAAATACTGAGTTGTTGCCTGATACATGAGACACAAACAATCTGGTTCTGGTTTACTGACCACTGAATAGCTGGGTTCTGACTTTGCTGGCTCTGAGCATGCATGAATGTATCCTTCCTTTCCTAGGTCACAATTGTATGTAGGTCCCTTAACATGAATTGTTTCCAGGGGCCCTCTCCTGATTCAATATATGGGCTTAATGCAGCAAAGGTGATAAAGCAGTTTAGGAAGAGGAAATGTGAGTCTGGAAAGAATGGGAAGGAGAGCAGAGGTCAAATCAGTCCACATATTCTCCTTTGCTTTCTCAAGTTTCTTTGTTGCACTTTTTTGCAATCCATCAGAATCAATTAGAGCACTGAAGATTCTATAGTTGCATGTGACCATGGCCATGCAAGGGAAGGTACAATTTGGTAAAAATCAGTGCAGGAAGCTCTCTGAGGAATGGCACTACAGAGGGTAGGGCTGGAGGAGCCAGGGTCCTTGCTCCACCCTGTGTCATCACAGATGCTGCTCTTCAGGATTCCAGATGTATGCTACTCAGCCTTTACACCCAGATGTCCTAGAGAACTCTTCCCATTGCCTCATGTTCACTCTCTAGGAAAGCAGCATCAGAAGGTTCTGAAGGTGAATATCCATGAGAATTTCCTTCTGAGGACATTCATAGACACTCTTCCCACAGACAACACCCTCAGCTGAGGGCAGCATACCAGTCTCAGTGCTCCCTACCCAGACCCCAGGAGAGATCAGGGCCCAAGTTCATCTTGCATTTCCTGAGGACAATTGTGGTCCTGGCCACTCTCTGTGGCCAGCAACTCATCCCAAGTGACCTTTTTACCTTGTTCTGTTTTATAGACCCCATAGGACACCAGGGAGAGCAGAGACTTTGGCCGTGGAACACAGGAGAGATGATACCTGCAGTGCACAGCAGCTGAAATTAACCTGTAAGACTCGGAGCAGGAGCTTGTTTTTCATTTCCAATGACATAACTGTCTATATTATATGGAATTTGCAGACTTATATGTTCTTTGTTAATAATTTTAATATTAGTATTCCATGTCAAATTTTTCTATTAAATTATATTTAATGGTAACAGTTGCTTTTAAAATTTATTCTGTATAATAAAACACACTTGGGAGAGAGGTGGGGGGGAAAGTAAGGGAGAAGTGGAATTGCACGGAAGATGGAAGGAGACCCTCATCGTTATACAGAATACATGTATGATGATGTGAGGGGAAAAAAAGAAGTGTGTCACATTAGATTGGGTAGAGAGAACTTATGGGAGGGGAAGGGAAGGTAAGGAGGGAAAGGAAGGTCAGCTGAATAAAACAGACATTAGTATAGCTGTATGCATATTCATGACTGTATGACCAATGTGATTCTGCAACCTGTACACTCAGAAAAATGAGAAATTATACCCCATCTTATTCAAAAAATGATATGTCAATATCATTGTACTGTCATGTTTAACTAATTAAAACAAATTTTAACAACACACACACTAAAAGAGGAATATGTTCCTGAGGCAGATCTTGATGAATTACAAAGATTTTACCTGGTAACTTCTATCACCATTACTCCTCTCCTCCCATACCCCTCAGTTTGCTTTTTTGGTTGTTTTTTAGATTGGTATTATAACATTCATAAAATTATTGATGTGGGTGAATGGATGCAATAAAGAATCAAATAATTAAATTACAAGCTAAATTAAATCCCAACTAAATTTCATAAGGTTTAATTAATTTATCCATTAATTAGCTAACTGAATCTCAAGTCAAAACACCCAATATAAGAAAGGGCTGGGAAACAATTGGCAATATTCATTTATGAAAAATTGTGGTTTTACATTTTATATCCTTTTTTCAATTAAGAACAATATTTTTTGTAATGTATCACATACATATAAAACAAGTTGGAAAACATACATTACAAACTTGTAACAATGGCTTTAAATACATTAACTGACATGTTTCTCATTGGAAATAGGTTGCTTGCTGTATATATATAGTTCATGAAAACTACTGATATAATAAAGTCTAGACAAAATATAATTGTCTGCTCTATGGTAACATATGAGCATCACTCTAATCTAGCCATGCTAAAAGTTACATAATACTGTAAAAAATGTCTTAAAATCTATATACTTTAATAAGAAATAAATTCAATAAAGAATGATAATACAGGGACTGGGGATGTGGCTAAGTAGTAGAGTACTTACCTCACACATGTGAGGCCATGGGTTTGATTCTAAGCACCACACACAATAAATCAAATATATAAAGGCATTGAGTCCATTTACAACTAAAAGTATTTTTTTTAAAAAAAAGAATGATGTTGTTGGGTTGTAGCTCAATGGTAGAGCACTCGCCTCGCATATGTGAGGCACTGGGTTTGATTCTCAGCACCTCATATAAATAAATAAAGGCCCATTGATTATTAAAATATATATATATATATATATATATATATATATATATATATATATATATATATATTCAGATTTCAAAATTCATGCTTCTTTTCAGGTGATCCGATATTTTGCCAACTAAGTTTTCAAAATTTGTTCTAAGCCAACCTTACTCATATATGTTACACATCTATTATTTCATTAATTTACTTTCCTCATGAAAGACCTTTGATAAACATCCAAAATATTTAGGTTAATTATATTTGAAATGGAGCTGAAAGAAATACTGGTATCAAATAAATATATTTGAAATGGAGCTGAAAGAAATACTGGTATCAAATAAATATATTTGAAATGGAGCTGAAAGAAATACTGGTATGGTTTTTCACTGTGACCTCAAGTATTTAAGTATTACAAGTTATTCAACCAACACAACAAAGTTAAAATCATAATGGCACAGCATGTATTGTAAATAAATCAAAACAACAGAATGTGTAACACAAAGACAGAGCAGTGGCACATTAAAGGAGAACTAGCTGAATACAAATAATTGACTACTGCAGAGCATAAAATTAAAACAGTTCAAGTGAGACAAGGTGATGGAGAGGTCACCATGAAGGTGACAACTGATGATTCTGCTGACCACTGTTGTCCAGAATGGAAATTAAAAAATCATATATTTAAAAACTTTGATAGATATACAATTATCGCCAGAATTAAAAAAATAAAGATTTCCAATGCATCTGCCTTCTCTGAATAGAATAAAGCTCTAAGTTTGTCTGTCAACTGGTGTTTTGATCACACATAATTTTTACCTCTGAATTTTTTGGGTTGACATTGATGACTGTAACAACCAAAATTAGTCCATGATTACATGTTGTTAAAAACTTTTTAAAAACTTACTACTCAGATATTAGAACAGTTATCAATTTTTTTACAATATCAAATTTGTCAAATTTTCATTGAGGTCATGTGGCACACATCATTTAATTCAAAGTCACAACTCATTTGTCCCCGTGATATCTTTTTCACACACACACACACACACACACACACACACACACACATACATACACACACACACACACACACAAACACATTTCTTCATCAGCAGTCTTGTATAGTAAAAGTGTCTAGTTTTTGTTCATTTTTTAATGCAATACACTTTTATCTATAATTTCATTACATGCATACAGCAAACAGGAAATTATGGGTTTTACATGCTTCATGATAATTTTATATACAGGGAGATTTAAAACAGTACTTCAACAGTTTGCCTAGTAATGTGACACAGAATGATTGTATCTTGTTCTCAAATTTTAATAAGGAGGTATAAAATACAGGTTCAATAATTTAAAATCAAGTATCCATCTTTTAAAAAATAGTGTTGCAGCATTGTGTTTGCATTACTTTTTTTTTTTTTTAAGAGAGAGAGTGAGAGATTGGGAGAGAGAAAGAGAATTTTAATATTTATTTATTTTTTTAAGTATTTGGCGGACACAACATCTTTGTTTGTATGTGGTGCCGAGGATCGAACCCGGGCCGCACGCATGCCAGGCTAGCGCGCTACCGCTTGAGCCACATCCCCAGCCCTGCATTACTTTTAAAACTTTTTAAGTTTCTCTCTCATGGCACAATCTTCTAATACTTCGTATATGAGAGAAAATTTTTTTAAAAAATTGCAACTTCTGCCCCTGGAAGGGCTCTGTAGTGACTGAATGGCATATGGATTTTTATTGATTTTATATATTTACGTATACAACAGTGGAATGTATTCCAATTCTTATTACACATATAGAGCACAATTTTTCATACCTTTGTATATTAAGTATGTCCACACTAATTCATGCCTTAACACAAATACTTTCTGGGTTTTTTTTGCATTACAATTCTTATCCCACATATATACCACATTTTTTTCATATCTCAGGTTGCATATAAAGTATGTTGACCCCCAATTCAAGTCTTCATACATGTACTTTGAATAATGATATCCATCACATTCCACCATCGAGTCTAATCCCCTGTCCCTCCCTTTTCCTCCCACTCCTCTTTTCTATGTAGAATTCATCTAATCATCCCATGCTCCCCCTCCCTACCCCACTATGAGTCAGCCTCCTTGTATCAGAGAAAACATTTGGCATTTTTTTTTTTTGTGGATTGGCTAATTTCACTTAGCATTATCTTCTCCAACGCCATTCATTTACCTGCAAATGCCATGATTGTATTCTCTCTTATTGCTGAATAAAATTCTATTGTGTATATGTGCCACATTTTTAAATCCTTTCATCCACTGAAGGGCATCTAGGTTGGCTCCACTGTTTAGCTATTGTGAATTGTGCTTCTATAAACATTGATGTGGCTGTGTCCCTGTTGTATGCTGTTTTTAATTCCTTTGGGTATAGTCCAAGGAGAAGGGATACCTGAGTCAAATGGTGGATCCATTCCCAGATTTCCAAATAATCTTCATACTGCTTTCCATATTGGCTGCACCAATTTGCAGTCCAACCAGGTATGTACGAGTGTAGATTTTTCTCCACATCCTCGCCAACATTTTTGTTGTTTGTCTTCATAATAGCTGTCATTCTGACTGGAGTGAGATAATAACTTAGATTTGTTTTTTTAGAGAGAGGGAGAAGAGAGAGAGAGAGAGAGAGAGAGAGAGAGAGAGAGAGAGAGAGAGAGAGATTGAGTTATATATATATATATATATATATATATATATATATATATATATATATATATATATATATATATTAGTTTTCAGTGGACACAACATCTTTTTTTGTTTGTGGTGCTGAGGATCGAATCCAGGCTGCACGCATGCCAGGCGAGCGTGCTACCGCTTGAGCCATATCCCCAGTCCAAACTTAAAGTAGTTTTGGTTTGCATTTCCTAATTGCTGTAGATGATGAGCATTTTTAAAATATATTTGTTAATTGATTGTATATCCTCTTCTGAGAAGTGTTTTTTCAATTCCTTGGCCCATGTGTTGATTGAGTTTTTTGAGTTTTTTTTGTTTTTGTTGTTTTGTTTTTTGTATTCAGGTTTTTGAGTTCTTTATATATCCTAGAGATTAGTGCTCCATCTGATGTGTGAGGGGTAAAAATTTGGTCCCAGGATGTAAGCTCTCTGTTCACCTCACAGATAGTTTCTTTTGCTTCAAGAAACTTTTTGGTTTGATTCTATCCTATATATTGATTCTTGCTTTTAATTTTTGTGCTATAGGAGTCTTATTAAGGAAATTGGGCCTAGTCCCACATGATGAAGATTAGGGCATACCTTTTTATTCTATTAGGCACAGAGTTTCAGGTTTCTTTCCTAGGTTCTTGATCCATTTTGAGTTTAGTCTTTTGCAGGTAAAAGATAAGGGTTTAATTTCATATTTTTGCATATGGGTTTCCAGTTTTCCTAGTACCATTTTTGAAGATGCTTTCTTTTCTCCAGTGCATGTTTTTGGCACCTTTTTTAATATAAGATAATTGTAATTTGGGGGGGGGTTTACTCTCTGTGTCCTCTATTCTCTATCATTGGTCTACAAGTCTGATTTGGTGTGAATAGCATGCTGTTTTTGATACTATTGCTCTGTAGTATAGTTTAAGGTCTGGTATAGTGATGCCACCTGCTTCACTTATCCTGCCAAGGATTACTTTAGCTATTCTGAGTCTCTTATTTTTCCATATGAATTTCATGATTGCTTTTTCTATTTCTATGAGGAATGCCATTGGAATTTTGATGAAAAATGCATTAAACATGTATAGTGCTTTGGGTAGTATAGTCATTTTGATAATATTAATTCTGCCTAACCAAGAACAAGGTAGATCTTTCCATCTTCTAAGGTCTTCTTTGATTTCTATATTTAGGCTTCTGTACTTTTTATTATACAGATCTTTCACCTCTTTTGTTAAGTTGATTCCCAATTATCTTATTTTTTAGGTTATTGTGAATGGGGTAGTTTTCCTCATTTCCTTCTCAGAGGATTTGTCACTGATATACAGAAATGCCTTTGATTTATGGGTTTTGATTTTATATACTGCTATTTGATGAATTCAATTACTAGTTCTAGAAATTTTCAGGTGGAGTTTTGGGGGTCTTCTAGGTATAGAATCATATTGTCAGCAAATAGTGCTAATTTAAGTTCTTCTTTTTCTATGTGTATTCCTTTAATTTCTTTCATCTGTCTAATTGCACTGGCCAATGTTTTAAGAACTATGTTGAATAGAAATGGTGAGAGAGGGCATTCCTGTCTTGTTCCAGATTTTAGAGGGAATGCATTCAATTTTTGTCTGATTAGAATGATGTTGGCCTGAGGTTTAGCATAGATAGCCTTTAAAACGTTGAGATATGTTCCTGTTATCCCTAGTTTTTCTAGTGTTTTGAACTTAACTGGATGTTGCATTTTGTCAAATGCTTTTTCTGTGTATTGCGGTGACCATATGATTTTTACCTTTAAGTCTATTGATAGGTGGTGAGTTATATTTTTTTGATTTCTGTATGTTGAACGAAAATTGCATCCCTGGGATGAATCCCACATGATCAGGGTGCACAAATTTTTTGATATGTTTTTGCAATTAGATTTGCCAGAATTTTATTGAGAAATTTGCATCTATGTTCATTAGACATATTGGTCTAAAGTTTTCTTTTTTGAAGTGTCTTTGCCTGGTTTGGGGATCAGGGTGATATTGGCGTCATAAAATGAGTTTGGAATGACTGCCTATTTTACTATATCCTGAAATACATTGAAGAGTGTTGGTATTAGTTCTTCTTTAAAGGACTTGTAGAACTCACCTGTGTAAACATCCGGTCCTGGGCTTTTCATGGTTGGTAAGCCTCTGATGGCGTCTTTTATTTTCTCACTTGATATTGGTCTGTTTAAATTGTTTATATCTTCCTGACTCAATCTGGGCAGATCATATGACTTAAGAAATCTGTTAATGCCTACAATGCCTTCGATTTTATTGGAGTTTAAGATTTCAAAATAATTTCTAATATTCCTCTGTATTTCTGTAGTGTCAGTTGTGATATTACCTTTTTCATCACTTATGCTGGTAATTTGAGCTCTCTCTTCTCTTCACTAGCGTGGCTAAGGGTCTATCAATTTTATTTATTTTTTCAAAGAACCAACTTTTTGTTTTGTCAATTTTTCAATTATTCCTTTAATTTTGATTTCATTGATTCCAGCTCTAATTTTAATTATTTCTTGTCTTCTTCTGCTTTTGCTACTGATTTGTTCTTCTTTTCCTAGGGCTTTGAGATATAGGGTGAGGTCATATATTTTTTGACTTTTTTTTTAAGAAATAAAGTCCATGCAATAAATTTTCCTTTTAGTATTGCTTTCATAGTGTCCCAGAGATTTTGATATGTTCTGTCTATGTTTTCATTTACTTCTAAGAATTTTTTAATCTCCTCCTTGATTTCTTCTGGAAGTAGCATATTGTTTAGGCTCCAAGTGATGGAGAAAATTTTGTTTTTTATTTTGCAGTTGATTTCCAATTTCATACCTTTATGATCCAATAAAATGCATGCTAGTATCTCTAACATTTTGCATTTGCTAAGAGTTGCTTTGTGGCACATTGTATGGTCTATTTTTAGAGAAGGATCCATGTGCTGCTAGAGGAAAGTTTATGCACTTGGGGTAGGTTGAAATATTCTGTATATGTCAGAGAAGTCTAAGTTATTGATTGTGTGATTGAGTTCTATAGTTTCTTTATTCAACTTATGTTTGGAAGATCTATCCAGTGATGAGAGAGGTCTGTTAAAGTCAACCAAAATTATTGTGTTGTGGTCAATTTGACTCTTGAACTTGAAAAGAGTTTGTTTGATGATCATAGCTGCACCAAGTTTGGGGGCATATATATTTATAATTGCTATGGAATATTGGTGTAGGATTCCTTGAGCAGAATGTAATGTCAATCTTTATCTGTTTTGATTAACTTTGACTTGAAGTCTACTTTATTTGATATGAGTATTGAAACCCCTGCTTCCTTACACAGTCCATGTGAGTGGTGTGGTTTTTCCAAACCTATTACTTTCAGTTTGTATATGTCTTTTCATATCAGATGAGTTACCTTTAGGCAGCATATTGTTGGGTCTTTTATTTTATCAAATCTGCAACCCATAACTTTTTTTTTGTTGTTGTTGTTGTTGAGTATAAGCCATTAACATTTAGGGTTACTATTGAGACATGGTTTGTATTTCCAGCCATATTTGCTTATTTTTGTTATTTAACTTGACTTGGTTTTCCTCTTTGATTAGTTTTTTCCTTTACTGCATACCTCCCTCTGTTGATTTTCATTGCTGTTTTTCTTTTCCTGTTCATGAAATATTTTGCCAAGGATGTTTTGTAGCACCAGTTGTCTAGTTATAAATACTTTCAACTTTATCAACTTTATCATGGAAGGTTTCTATTTCATTTTCAAATCTAAAGCTTAATTTTGCTGGATAAAAGATTCTTGATTGGCACCAATTATCTTACAGAGCTTGATATATGTTATTCCAGGATCTTCTAGCTTTCAGGGTCTGGGTTAAAAAATCTGCAATTATCCCAATTGGTTTTCCCCTATATGTAATCTTATTCCTTTTTCTCGTGGCTTTTAAAATTCTCTCCTTATTCTGTATGTTGGGATTTTCATTATAATGTGCCTTTATATGGATCTGTTGTGATTTTGTACATTTTGTACATTTGGCATCCTGTGGGCTTCTTGAATTTGGATTTCCAATTTATTCCTCGTGTTTGGAAAGATTTCTGGTATTATTTCATTGAATAGATCGTATATTCTTGTGATTTGGTCCTTTATGCCTTCTTCTATCCCAATGACTCTTAAATTTTAGCTCTTAAATAACTCTGAAATTTTAAAAAATCCTTTTTTTTAGTTTTGTTCTTGGCATTATTTTAAAAACATCTTCTTAAGTTTTTCTCTCATGGCATAATCTTCGTATACTTCAGATATGAGAGGAAATGTATTTTGAAAAATGCACCTTCTTTCCTTGGAGGGCACTTTTCAAATCACTTCACCAATGACTTGCCTGACCGAGTTCATGAATGTTGCATCAGCACATAGTTAATTCAGAGAGAATGTGCCTTTGCTATGAGAAGAAAAGTTTCCTAGAAATCTTTCACTGTTACTCCCTCTGTCACTGTGTAGTCAAGGGCCATATGTCTCCCATGGAGGCCTTCTTACCAGTCTCTTGGGGTAGACATTGAAAGATCATCAGTGCTTTGAATTATTTGGTCCATAATAACCTTACTATTATTCAGTACAGGTTCTAGAACCACTTTCATCTACACAGGGGTGGAGTTGGTGGACAAAAAGCTGAGCTGGAAGACAATGTTTTCTTTTATTTTGTTTGTCTAGATGGTAAGACAAATGACCAAACAAGTCCCTCATCTTGCTGCACTGAGTACAGGAAAGCAAAGGCAATGATCACTTAAGTGATCAGCAGGCAGGCTGGTCAGGTCATTTTTGGGCAAAGAGTTCAGAGATAGAAGTTCATAGGTTAGTTGACAGTGTCAGCTCCACCTTCAGTCACAATTTTTTGGAAAGGATGGATATACATATTGTGCCTTCAAACTTTAGTAGACACTGCACCTCATACACCATTGGGTTCAAAGGGTACTCAAGGACTGAAGTGGCTGATGCCAATGTGTAAGGTATTTGTAGGGTGTGTAGATCAACCCAACCTCTGGCCCTGAAGGGACAATCACAGCAGTAGTGTGAGGAGATTCTTTTGGCATTACAGAGGTCTGTATTTGTCTGATCAAAGGCATTATGGTAGGGTCACCTAGAGAAGAGTACTCAGGGTCACTGGTATGTGCAGCCCCGCTTTACTGAGGGTAATTCTGGCTATTAGGGATTTGGTGCCAAATGAGGTACTTTGCTCAAGACAGAGCTAACGCTCAGTGTACTCCAGCATTTCCTGCTGACTGAAGGTAGATATTTTCTAGATTGTCCAATGTATCTTAATCCGTCTACTGATTTGTGACTTTAAAAAGAGAAACTTATAACATGAGTAGCTTTTTATTAAGTGTGTATATAGGTAGAAGAATAATACATAATTTTAACATTTTGCTTTATTTTTAATATCATTTCCCCCCTTAACATCTGCATTTTTTGTGTGTGTTGCTAAGGTTGTAACCCAGTACCGTGCACACTATGCACACATGCTTTACCATTGAATTGTACCACCAGTCCAAAATTTTAACTTTAGATTGATCAGTTTTATGCCTTCATGTCCAATGTTATTTTTCCCATGGTTGAATTTAGGTAGTCCTTTCTGTTGCTCTTAACAATACTAAAAGTGGACACAAATATGGATTCTTTGAAGATTGCTTTGGTAAAGTAATTGGTTATTCAAATCCACAGTCTTATCAAGTTAACAAATAAATAAATAAACCCTCAATTGAAGACCCATTACAGTTTTAAAAAATCTTTATTTGGGACACATAAACCTTACTTAGGAGATATTCATTCTTCTCAATATCACCTAATTTTATTTTGCTTTCTTCTCATGTGAAAATCTCAGAATGATAAATTAAAATCTTTTAAAAAATTCCCTCCAGTTCTTGAAGAAAAACATTATAAACCATGCATACATCTGAAATAAAACATGAGAAAATAATTATTGATAATGCTGAAAATGGAGTTTTGAGATGACCCAAAGTTTCTCAGTTTGCTGATTGCATCTGTGTGCTTGTCTCATAAATTTTGAAGACAAAAATCTGTCTAAGGAAGAAGAAATAGAACTCCCATCATTTGGTATGAGGAATGATACCAGAAAAAAACAAAACTCATTTTAGTGTGCCAACTTAGAAGTTTCCTGATGGTTTTGGGCAGAACATGGAGCAAAATGCATTTAGAATAGGCTTTGGAAAAGGCATCCTGACTACCATATGGTTTCACTTTCATCCTTTCAGTGACCCATCCTTTTTGCTTCAAAAAGGAATTTGTTGAAGGTGTTCCCACAAGTTTGTTTCAAGGTCTTTTACATTTGAAATAGGCCTTGATGGTGCCAATTAATATATCTTCCAGTTAGACTCCAGGTGTTGTTGAGTGAGGCCCATTATCCTGATTGCATGGCCATTATAATATCTATTCTATTTTATACTTATTCACTGTGAACAGAGAATCCTAGATTTGGATATGTGAACAGAGAGCTAGAAAACTAGGGGTTTATTCTGAGTCCTATGGAGAGCTCAGCTGAAGTTCTGCATTTCAGAATTTTGTTCTGGATTTGAGATACTGCTTCCACTACATTTAAAAATCTCAGGACTCATGAAGAGAATGAGTTAAAAGCCAGCATCATCAAATTAATGAGACCCTAATAAACTCAAAGGGACCCTGTCTCTAAATAAAAATATAAAAAATGGGTGGGGATGGGAATCAGTGGATGAATGCCTCCGGGTTGAATTTCTGGTACCAAAAAGAAATCAACACACACACAGACACAAGAAAAAAAAAACACACACTCACTTACACACACAAAAATAAATTAAATAAATAAACAAACAAACCCTCGTGAGTAACAAGCCCTAAATCAGTAGCCTCTCTCATTCAGGAGTACAACAAATGGATTTGGGGTTCTCTCCTGATAATTCCAGTCTTCTCCACACAATGTGGGACATGCTGGACTCATGGCACATGGATGCTAACATAGGGCTTCAGAAAGTAGCTGAAAACACCATACAATGATGGAACAAAATGCCAAGGTTTTCAACTGCCAATCTAAGCCTCACTAGACTAGTCAGAGGTAGGTGAAGGCTAAGCTTTCACAGAGTGACCCTGTGGTCACAAGACTCTGGAGAGGACCATGAGGAGTCACTAGCCACAACTCCCAGTTTCCACCATTGCCACTCCTGTCAGCTTTAAGCCACCTTCCTACCCAGTCTCAAGGTAGCAAGGCACACTTACCATTTCCTGGCTTTCAGGGTCCTCATCGTTCTCCCTGTGGTTTGTTTTCAGATTCTGCATAGAACAGACACCTGGGCTCCAGATCCAGGACAGAAGAAGCCTACAAAAAGATTGAAAAAATGGCGAGCTCCAGATACCAAGGGAACAGAATATTGTGGAAACCCTTCCCCTCATCACCGGCTGCCTGAGGATTGGACAGTTCTCACCTAAGAGACTGATTGGTCAAGGCTTCAGGCACTGCCTCCAACCTGAGCCAAGTGGGCACAAAATCAAAGTCTGAATGACAGGCTGCTCCATTGTCATTGTTAACCAACTACAGATCAGGGCTGAGAATATAGCTTAGTCAGTAGAGTGCTTGTTTTGCTGATATAAGGCCATGGATTCAATCCCTTGTACTACACGCATACTCTCCCCCCCAAAAAAAAATTGAGTAAAGGACTTTGGAAACTAGGGTTATGGATCAGTGGTACAGAACTTCCCTAGCATGTGTGAGGTACTGGGTTGAACACCCAGCACCGCATTAAAAAGCCAACCTAGAGGGGATGTGGCTCAAGCGGTAGTGCAGTCGCCTGGCATGTGGGCAGCCCAGGTTGGATCCTCAGCACCACATACAAACAAAGATGTTGTGTCCGCCCAAAACTAAAAATATTTTTTAAAAGCCAACAATCTACTAATGGTACTGTGTCCATCTACAACAAAATATATTCAAGAAAATAAAAAGACTGTGTATTGGACTTGTGCACCCTCACTACATAACTCATAAACACATTTTAGAAATAATATGTACATATATGTCTTCAGACAGTGTTTAAAATTCTCCTGTGATTTTTTTTTTTCAAGTAACTTATATTACAGGTATGCTTCACAACCCTGAAATCCTCCCCAACTCAATTCTTCTTCTTCTTCTTCTTCTTCTTCTTCTTCTTCTTATTATTATTATTATTATTATTATTATTATTATTATTATTATTATTTGAGGCCTGTTAATTGCATTAAATGCCTCTGTATGGGGTTGTTTTAAGGCAAAATTTTCTTCCAATAATAGGACCTAGCCCAGAGAGAAATGTATTGACACTTATAACTGTTTATAAGGTTAAAGCAATTTGTTAATAAATATGTATATCTTTTTTTATGAAAATGGTATCACAATTATTTTAATATTTTTTAAATCTTTCTATTCTTTGTCTAATAAAAACACAGTTTGAACTTTAAACTCATTAACAATGTCCTTATATTCCTTCCTCCAAAAAAGTGACTCACAAGTATAATTCAAATTATTGAGACTCATAAATTTTTGATCCTTTATTTGAACTAGTGAAGTCTAAAGATTTTCTTTTTATTTTCACCTTTAAATGAAGCCCACTTTTTATAGCTTTCTTGTTGTATAACTGACCTTTAATATTCTTCAAATTTTACCCCCATTCTGATCACTTTGGACTATTGATGTTTTGATGGAGGGGATCTCAAAGTGGTCATGCACAAGGTAGGAAATGGATATAGTAAGATATAAGACTGGTGATTCGTGAGTATGCAGATTTTGCAATACAAAATAAGTATTGGTGGATGATATGGGGTAGGGAGAAAAAGAGCAATGAAAAAAAAGAAGAAAATCTTGAACAGTAGAGGGGTTCACAGGTTCCAAGTCTACAATGACAGTGTGAATATAGAGGGTAGTGTTCTTGGAAGCAGCAATAACATTTGAGAGAAAGAAAAAGGTAATTTTTTTACAGTTCCCAAGTGAGAGAGCCAGGTGAATGGTTCTTTGTTCAACTCTTCCCACCTAGGAGTGGAATTTATAGTTCATCGGGTATGTCTCAGTAAGTAGTAAAACACCATTTCTATGTACCTGTACACTTTTTCATGGCTACAAGCTGACTTTGACAATTTCAATCACATTACATGTGATTAATTCATTCATTACATTATTTATTTGTTTTTTTATTAATTCACTTATTCTTTAGTTGTCATTGTTTTTACATTACTCGTGATTACATAATTGCATAAATATTCTGAATGTTGAAGCTTTGTTAAATATTGTTTTATGTTTTTATTCATACATTTAATTTTCATTGAAATGTTTTTTCTTTGCCAAGCCTGATTTATATTACACGTCAATCTTCATTTATGAAGAGTAGATAAAATCACATTATTCCAAATAACTCAAGGATTTATCATCTTGGCAGAACCCTAATCACCCACTAAAATTGACGCAGTCTTTGTCAACTAAAAACTGTGTAAAAAGTCCTCTGTTTTCTTATACACAGTTTAATAAAGAATTCCTCTCTCACTTTTATATTTTGGAGAGTAGACTAACTTCCTAAGCAGTAGTTAATAACCTAGGTGAGATTTCCAACTAGCTCATTATTACTTTTAAATTATTTACATCCTTGACACTAAGAGTGTCACTGATTACTTTTTTTTAATTTTTGCAAGATCTCTCTCTCTCTCTCTCTCTCTCTCTCTCTCTCTCTCTCTCTCTGTCTCTCTCATATGACAAATTGAAATCAGATATGCTTTTTTACCAAAGAAACACTCTCAGCCTTTAATAAATTATTCTATAAAGAAAAAGGGTTTTGCTGTTTTTCTTAGAGCCTCACTAAGTTGCTGAGGCTGGCTGACTTTAATCTAATGTTATAGAAGTTTGATATATATATAGTGAATATAGAGGGTAGTGTTCATTTGACTCTTTCTCTTGGGGTTCGTGCCAGAGTTACCTTCTTCTTTTATTTCTACCTTATTTCTGCCTCCAAAGAAACTACCCTTTACCTCATACTACCATTGATCCACCATTAGACTTTTTAAATCTGAACTCTTGAACTGGTCATTCTTTCCCTCTTTCCTTCAGAGCACTTTTTTTTCTCTACCCGTACCTGTTCCACCAATACTTTTTCATGAATACTCCCTACTACATACTAAATATCCACCAATTTCACATCCTGTCCCATCCCTGTTCTGATTTTCCATGGATTACTTTCAGATCCCCTCCACGCAGATATCAATAGTCCAGAGTAAGGTCAGGCCAGGGTGTTATATATGCAGGTTTTTCAAGTCATTTACATAACAATAAGCCTATTATTTGGGATGTATTCTGTCTTAGGTTAAAAAAGAAAATCTACAGACTGCACTGTTAAACTGAATTTTTTAAAATTCATTAATCTCAATAATTGGAAAAAGAAATTCTATAAAAAGGAGAATAAAGAAAAGAACATAATACATAAAAGTGACAAATTTGAAGACACACCAAGTGCATATATCAAAGAGTGTCATATATTGGTGCTTTCAAAAGACAAATTAATTTGAAATAAATGTAGTTAATGTGAGATGTAGTAATCATTTATTAATTATATATAATGGTAGTATATATGTATATGTACAAAATGCATCTCATATAATTATGAGTATACATTGCAAAAAATGAACTCTACAGTATTTTTTTTTAATTTTGCTGAAAACACTATAAATAGCTATATCTAGGTTTATGTATTGCCAAATGTTCAGGATACATTTTGTACTTTCTAAAGTATACAACTGACCAATAGACCCTTTTCTTTTTCAATTTTTAAAATGAGTAGCATTTATTTTCAGGTAGAACATATGCCATCATTTATCTTTAAATTTTAAATACTTTTTAAATTATATGTGACAACAGAATGCATTACACTTTTTATTACACATATAGAGCAAATTTTTTTATTTCTCTGGTTTTATACAAAATATATTTACATGAATTCACTTCCTTGTACATGTACTTTATATAACAAAATACATCATATTCCACCATCATTTCTAACCCTATGATCCCTCCCCTCACCTCCCAACCCCCCCCCCAAGGTCATTTTGATACATACTGATGTATGCTATAAAGTTATAGAAAAGAGTATATAACTTATAATAATATGAAGAGATAAAGTTTTGTAACTAATACATAGAATAATAATAAAAATAATAATAATAATAATAATGAACTTGCCATTTAGACATTAATAAATTATACATTTGGCACTACTGACATCTTTTCCAAAAAAAAAAAAAATTGACATCTTTTCCAAAAAAGGGGGGGTTTATTTGTGGGGAAAATGGTATTCTATGCTTTCTTAATATCAAGAATATATTATTTTCAGAAGTAATATATATTTCATTATAATAGTAAAATAGAACCAGGTCTCATGGCACATACCTCTAATCCCATTGGATTGTGAGGCTAAGGCAAAATAATCCTGAGTTTAAGGCCAGCCTCAGAAACTTAGCAAGGCCACAAGCAACTATGTGTGACTCAGTCTCTGTGTGCCCCTAATTTAAATTTCCAGTAAGAAACAACAACAACAAAAAGAATACAAAGTATTGATGAGGACACAAAACAAATTCTCATGAACTAAAGATGGAGTAAAAATTGCTGTTATTTCATCATGAAAACTATATATATATATATATATATATATATATATATATATACACACACACACACACACACACACACACACACACACACACATATGAAATACTCCTCACCAAGCTGCTTAGACCTGTGGAAATTATAGTATGTGTGTACCATTACAGTGTACAAGTATGTGATATCATAAGACTAGACCTCTACTTGTTAATGCAGTGGAAATCTGGGGCCTAGGAGTAAAGAGGAGGTGATTCAGAAAAATAAACAAAATAATACAGTTTGAGAAAAAATGGTTTCTGGAGCCCAGAAATATTTTTGGTTTAATTAGAGTACAAAATACCACATAAGTATTATATTGAAGTTACATCTGTTAAATACATCACGTGTATAATGGATTTCAAGGAAAATATGTGGAACTTATCACAAACTAAATAAAAATTTACAAAAGCCCATAAAATAGCATGTGCATAAATAAAACTAATCATTACAAAGACAACTATTTTAACTCAATTTAATATATAATGTTTTACTATCAAAATTTTAGCATGTTTTTCTCTAAATACAAGAAAAGAGCTGGACCTGTTGGTGCACAGTTGTAATCCCAGTACCTTGGTAGGCTAAGACAGGTGTATTGTGAGCTCAAAGCCAGCATCAGCAAAAGTGAGGCCCTAAGCAACTCAGTGAGACACCGTCTCTAAATGTCATACAAAATAGGCTTGGGGATGTGGAAAAATTCCCCTGAGTTTAATTCCAAGTACCAAATTAAAGAAAAGAAGGGACCAAAAAAAATAAATTTATTGTAGAAATAAAATATATGTAAAATACCCCAAACCCTTTTAAAAAACCAAATAATATAGTTGTTGTACTGAGACATACTTAATGTATATTATGAAACTATATTGCAATAATACAGACCAATAAATCATAATATTAATCAAATCTGAAACCATATGTAGATCAATAGTATTGTTAACAGCAATAGAAAGGTGTATGTAAAACTAACCATATGAAAACTAACATTAAACATTTATGAATGAATCAATCCAACCTAAAGTTAGAAATGGGACATAGTGGCAAAGTTCACTGTTAGAGTGTGTGTGCACAATGTGCAAGATAGTCAGTTCCAATCTTAGCAACACTATAAAAAGCAAATATTAAGAGGGAATGATGTTGAAAATAAAGCAGAATATTAAGTGAGACACTCTCCCTCCATCTATAGATACATTTAAGGAAAAAAAGTACTGTGAGTGTCTCTTTGGCAAAATCATGAGTGAGTAGAGAGATTTAGATACACTAGATATTAGTCCAGTCTTAAGAAATGTACCACATTTGGGACAAAATCCCCAAATACCATCATCAGCTCTAGTGAACAGAAATGTGAGAGAGGGGCTGAGGATGTAGCTCAGTTTTCAGAGGGCTTGCCTTGAATGCACAAGGCCCTGGGTTTAACATCTAGCAACCCCCCTACCAAAAAAAAAAAGAAAAGAAAAAGAAAGAAGGAAATATGAAAGAAATGATACAAAAAATGGTGATATCTAGGAGCCATAAATGCCTTCACAAGTGTTTCATCAGCTGTGACCAAGACACAAAAATACCCAAATATCAAAGCTGTCAATTTATCTCAAAACAACATCTGCCAGCATATTTTCCCAATTACTGTTGCTGACAGATGAAGTTCACTCTAGCTTTAATTGTAGGTGAAATAAGGAGGAATCCGGTAAACTACTCTTAGCTTGAGTGAGATTTTAGCACTTCCTGAATCCTGCCCCAACCCTGATACACTAGTAATAAGGCCAGAACTACCAATTCCTCCTAGGAAAAGTTTTGGGTTTTTTTGGTGGGTGTGTGTATGTGTGTATTGAATGTTTCAATTTTAACATATTTTGTTTATGTTACTATGTCCCTGATACACTAGTAATAATGCCAGAACTAACAATTGCCCCTAGAAAGTTTTTTTGTGTGTGTTTGGATGTCTGTGTGTGTGGATGTGTGTACTGAATGTCTCAACTTTAACATATTTTATTTATGTTACTATGTCCTGAAGTACCAATCTCCAGAACAAAAGGTGACTGAGCTTATGTAAATCTCTGTAGTTTTCAAACAAATGAATTTACATTCTTTTCCCAGCACTTTTATGAAATATGATACCAAATAGTAGTTCAGAAAGGAGGTTAAAAAACAATGATTCCTGTTTATTCCAATAAATCTTTACATAATAGTTCTAAATTGGCTACTTCATATAAACTTTCCACAGGGATAAAATGCCTCAGTCAAAGAGATTTTCTGTAGCCTGGGCAGTGTTGTTTAAAAGGTTATTGTAATAATCTGAAGGAGCTAGGTGTGGTGGCAAATATACTGGAGGCTAGACAGGCGAGTCAGGAGGATTGTGATTTGAAAGACAGCCTTAACAACATAGCAAGGCTATAAGCAACTTAGTGAGATATTAGTGATATATCACCTGTCTCCAAAAGAAAAAGAAGGACTGAGGACATAACTCAGTGGAAAGCACCCCCCGAGCACCAAAGCACACCAAACCAAACAAATATCTGAAAGACAGTAGGGACTCCAGAGTATATGTGTGTATGTATAGATAAAATTTTTGGTTAAAATATAAAGTTAATAAAGATAGTTTTGAAAAAACTAACATGGTTCTTTTTTTAAGAGAGAGAGAGAGAGAGAGAGAGAGAGAGAGAGAGAGAGAGAGAGAGAGAATTTTAATATTTATTTATTCATTTTTGTTTTCAGAAGACACAACATCTTTGTTTGTATATGGTGCTGGAGATTGAACCCAGCACCACACGCATGACAGGCAAGCACACTACAGCTTGAGCCACATTCCCAGGTCCTACCATGGTTCTTAAGAGCTCAAAATAAAAATGCCATATAATCCACTAATAATAATTTTTTTGAAGCAGGGTATTATTGTGAATATATGTACTCTCAGTAGCTCGGGAGGATAAAACAGGAGGAACTTAAATGCAAGACCAGCCTCACAAACTTGGCAATAGCTTAAGTGACTCAGTGATATCCTGTATTATTTAAAAAATAGGGATGTAATGATAGACCCAACCTGATCTTTTCTTAAAATTGGGAGCCATCTCGCCAAAAATCCATGAAAAGATAATTTAGGCTTTTCTATAAATTACTGAAAATTCTGAATCTGCTTGGAATGCCTGCCCGTGCCTTGAACCCACCCATGCCTGGCTCTCAGACAAGAGAGCAGCCCTCTCTAAAACTTTAATGACACCTCATAAATATTGGCCTTCCCTGGCGAGACAATGACCCTCTCAGAGGCTCACATGGTCCTAATAAATTCTTATGTTGTGTCCAGCAATAAATGTAAACTACCATTAGTGTGATGCTTGTCAGAGTTCTGTTATCTGTAACCCCCCTTTGTGTAACTTTCTCACCTATAAAGATGGGCTGCAGAAAAGCTGGGGTTTCTGTCTTGTTCCCACGGTTTTGGGAGGGAGAGGCAGCCAAGCCGGTCGAAATAATAAGCTTACTTTAATTTGATTTTAATTGGAGTCAATAGTCTTTTCTTGTGTCCTGGTCTAACATTTTGGAAGCCCCAGCGAAATGACCCTGCCAGACCAGATCACAAGACCAGACTGCTGGAAATTCTGAAGCCAGCATTCGCTCCAGGGCTCTGGACTGGAGAGCCAATATAGGGGGTGCGCACCTTGAGATGTTCCAAGGCCTTGGAGTGAGCCTCAGTCTCTGGAGCACTGCAGTGAACTGCCGCACTAAAAATATTAGCAAGCACCTGGTGGAGGAGGCCTCCATAGGTAAATGGTGCCATTACAACATCTATTATCCAGTTAAGGGAGATCTCTTCTGAAGATCGAGAGGTGGCCTGAAAAGGCTCACATATACTCCTCTCCGGGACAGTAATGAGAAATTGTTCTGTCCTCTGTTCTGTTCTGTAGGGAATTCCTCTGGAAGGATAGAGAGGTGCCGACGGGCATGCATGCGCTCCTACCCTGGAGCTTTAGCAAGACGATGCATTGCTCCTCTGTTTTTCTGTTTCGGCACCGGGTTTCTGTTTTCTTGTGTTTTGTTCTGTGTTCTATATGTTTTTTGTTTTTTGTTTTTGTGCCTTTAGTTGTGTGATTTCTGTGGTAAAAACTTAAGGATATTGGATGTGAAAATGGGTAATAAAGCAAGTAAGTCTGAAACCCCTTTGGACTGTGTTTTAAGGAACTGTGATGAACTTTTTCCCCCTTTGTTAAGCAGGATGAGAGAACCCCTAGCTGGCTGCTGGAGCACACCCACTGGAGAGGGCAATAACTGCTGGGGATATAAAAACTGAGTATCTCCTAGGTTAACAAGTGAACCTCCTTTAAAACCCCTTGTCCCTCCAAATCAAGAGAGTCACAACCTTTGGGCAGAATCCCTGTGTTTCTTCATTGTTAGAAAAGCAATAAACCTCCTTTTTTCTTTTTCTCAAAACCCTGTTCTCATTATTAAATTGCCATTAATTGGCTTCAAGGTCAGGAACCAAACTTTCAGTTACAAATTTTGATACCACACCCCCCTGGAAATTTTTCAGAGCTGACTACTGAAGTGTTAGGAGATGGAGCATGCCTGGGGTGGAATGGAACCAGAGGAGCTAATCCTGTAAGTAAAAGGAGGGACTGAGGGACTCCCAGCAGCTGCTGAAGCCCTGTTTCTTTGGGGAATGTCCTGCTTTTTTCCTTGCACTGTAAGGATTATGCCACCTCTGTCTTCTTAAAAATATAAAAAAGAAAAAGGGGACACTAAATGCAGTAAAGTCGCCATGGAGACCCTTGATTTTACATTTCTGGTTGCCCCTCTGTGAAAACATCTGGTCCCCTTGTGGGGGCATCTATAGTGCCACTGGTGAAGAAGATTTTTTTCTTATCTGCTCTGTTTTAATGGTTTCTGTTTGTCAGCCACAGTCTGGAGCTCCTTTCTGTCTTTCTGACCTGTGTCTTTGTTTCTGGCCCTTTAAAACATGTGCAATAGTGTATTGATATCATAAATTGTTTCTTGGGAATGATCTTTGCTGAATGTGTGTCTAAAAGATGATGTTTAATTGTAACAATCTGGTATCTGAATGGGTTTTTGAAGCATTGCGCAATCTTGCAGTTAAAAGTTGGGATTAGGTAATTGTTTAGTTTATGATTTCAGATAATTTATGCCAGAGAACTTAAATACTTAGAATGGAAAACTAAATAACTCTACTTCCAAGTTGGTAAGTTACTTCCAATCATTCAGTTTTTTTCACCAATTTTGAATTGAATAGCCTGGGAAAATGTCACTGTGTACCAGTGCATTAATTTGGAAAAGGATAGTAAATCATAGTATGGAATCTGTTGACAAAACAAGATGTAAAGATATAAAATTTTGTGAATTGTATCTTAAACTTGTATCATTATTTTCAACATCCGAACCTGAAAATTATGACTTATGGTTAAAATGCCTTAGGCCTGAGGTGTCTGCTCAGAATAGCAGTTTATCCTTCCAGACCTCAGCCAGTACTTATGTTGAAATGCAAATGAAAGAAGCCTGCAAGCTCAGTATGAGACTGATCTGAGGCCTTAACAAAAAAGGTAAATTGTATGGTATTTACTAAATACTGGCCAGTCATTTTTTCTAGGATTCTTTTTTTTTCTTCTTAGATTCTGTATTTTTTTGAGCTCATGATTTTGATCCTACAGACATAGGTTAATGTTTTTCTGATCAGTTCTATCTTTGACCAACTGTGGAGTTTTTGAAACGTTGCAATGGAGATTTCACCTGTGAAAAGCTACAAGGCCTTTACTATTGTTATGTGTGCACACTTGTGTTATATGTTGTATGTCTATATATATATATACATATGTCTGTATATCATATATATGATATACAAATTAACATATATAAGAAGCGCTCATAAAAACAAAGTTTAAAAAGTGGATCCAAAGATTTAAATCATGTGATTTAAATGGTTCAATTTAAATTGAATAAACAGATAAAATAAATGTCTTTAAATTTAAGCTTACATGTTTTTCTAGGTGTTCAAAAAACTCATAAAATACTAATGTCTATAAAATGTCTAATATGCCTTGGTTCTAGGATTTTCCTTCAACAACAACAACAACAAAAAATGGCTAGCACTGTTCAACTCACTTGTCTAATATTTTGGTAAAATAAGTAAAGTAAATTTCATATGGGTTTACTCATTCATAAGTACTTTCTTTACATATCTGATTAATTTACTATAGTCTGTATGAGTTTGTTTTTACAATCAGTCATGTGTTAAAGAGACAAAAATTTCTTAAAACATAAGTTTACCCATTACATTGTGTTTATTAAGTTTTTTTATTTTCTAAAGCAAGCAACCATAAAAATTAAACAACTGGTTAAATAAAATCTGTTATTTTAGAGCATCATACTGTCATTTTTTAAAAGCTAAACTTGGTTAACATAAAAACATCAATGTAATTCTGATGCTATTAATGTGCTCATATCTTCCAGGTATACAAGTCTGTAAGGGAGAAACTTTAAAAGAGCATATATCAAGCTAGTGTTCTGAAGTTGTATGGTAAAAAAAAATATATTGGGGATTTATTTATTTGTTATCAACAAGATATGTAAAGTTTTATGTTACTTTTTACATTGGGGAACAATTTACATGTATTTTTAAGTTAATGAAAGCCTAAAATATGTAAAGGTTAAAAACTTTTTTAACCTTTCTTTAAGCCTTTCTTTAATTTATGTTTTAAATGTGATATCACATGGTGTTAGCTAATGTTCATGTGACCTCAAACAATTTATGTAAACTTTGTAAAATGATATTTAAAAAGCAAATATCAGCTTTAGAACTGGAACACTTACGATTTATAAAGAGCCGGGCCTTACCTGAGTTAAGGTTCTGTGTTCCATCTTACTATATGTGAGAATGACTACAAAAGCAGTAGGCCAGATTTTAGTTCCTTTAAAGTTATGTTCAAAAGTTTTTTTTTTTTTTTTTATCTGTCAAGACTGCTAGGATCTCAAACAGGGGATATAATGTATACCTCAGCCAAAATTCAGGATAGCTATTAAATGAACTAAATATTTTCACTCTTGTTAATTTTATTTTGTAATTTCCTTATAAGTGACCTAAAGATTCCCTGTTAGTATTTTACAGAAATTTTGCATTAAGAACACAACATGGATTAATTTAAGATAATAAGCCATCACCTAAAAGACTGATAGGATAATACAGATCCCATTTAATAAAAAAGATAAATAATTGTAAAGTTATACACATTAAAGCCCAGTACTCTTAATATAAGGGTGTTAAGATTTATTTGTTGGATGTTTCAGATTAAGTTTTAAAATGTTGAAGCCTTGTGAGGGAATTTCTGTACACTGACATGCTCCAGTTGCTGCAACATTTATTCAGTACTCATGGTCTTTTTTTCTCTCATAGAAGCACCCATCCCCAGATGACTTTACAACCTGTTTTTCCCCAACCATACTTCAAACCGAACTGACTTCTAAAAGGAAACTCATGTACCTCATGGCGTGCCTCCTCACATCACCCCCTCTCAGCTCAGAAGAAGCCAAAACAAGTGATGCCACTTTCTTACAACAATGGAGCCAAAAATAAATAGACTGTCAATATAAGTAATTAATTAAGTCAGATCAAATCAGGGAGACCAGTTTTGGGTGAGTTCAAAAAATGTTGGAGATTGTTACCTGAGGAATTAAAATTCTCTCAGTGCTCTTCCCCTACCCTATCAAATATTTGAAAGGAATACATAAAAAGGGTGGGGAGTGATAGACCCAACCTGATTTTTTCTTAAAATTGGGAGCCATCTCGCCACAAAGCCATGAAAAGATAATTTCAGCTTTACAATAAGTTACTGCAAATTCTGAACCTGCTTGGAATGCCTGCCTGTGCCTTGAACTCACCCACGCCTGGCTCTCTGACCAGATTGCAGCCCTCTCTGAAACTTTATTGATGCCTCACAAATCCTGGCCTTCCCTGGCCAGATAACGACCTCCTCTGAGGCTCTAATGACCTTCCTAAATTCTGATGTTGGGGTCAACAATAATGTAAACTACCATTAGTGTTATGCTCCTCAGAGTTTTGTTATCTGTAACCTCCCTTTTTGTAACTTTCTGGGCTATAATGCTGGGATGCAGGAAAGCTTCGGGTCTGTCTTGTTCCTGCAGGTTTGGGTGGGAGAGGCAGCCCGGCTGGTTGAAATAATAAGCTTGATTTAATTTGATTTTAATTGGAGTCAGTGGTCTTTTCTTGTGTCCTGGTCTAACACCACCAGACACTGAAAACAATTATGATGAGTTCCTGGCCACAAATTTCAGTTCCTGACATTGCCAGTCTCAGTGGCTTCAAACAGCCTCCCTACCCAGTCTCAAAATAAGAACACACACTTGCCATTTCCTGGCTTTCAGTATGCTTAGTGTCCCTGCTGTAGGTTTTTCAGCTCCTGTGTAGCACAGAAGCCTGGAGCTCCAGATCTACAACAGAAAACATAGAAATGGATTACAAGAATGCCAGGCTCCAGAAACACAAGGACAGGAGAATGTGAAAGCCCACCCATCATCACTGGCTCTGTGTTGATTGGACTGTTCTCACCTAAGAGAGAGATTGGAAAGGGCTTCAGGCACTTCCTCCAAACTGAGGCTAGTAGGTTTACTGTTTGAGTGACAGTAAATTGCATTCAGACCAGAAACAAAGTCACAAAGACTGGTTCTTGGTTGCTTTTTTTGTTGATAAAGGACTGGGGATCAACCATGTGCTGTGGTACATGACTGTAATCCCAGCAGCTTGACAGGCTGAGGAAGGAGGATTGTGAATTCAAAGCCAGCCTAAGCAATAATAAAGCATTAAGAAACTCGGTGAGACACTGTCTCTAAATATAAAACAAATAGGGCTGGGGATGTGGCTCAGTGGTCATGTGCCTCTGAGTTCAATTCCCAGTAGGAAAAAAAAACAATGGGGATCAGATCAAGAGGTACTCACTACAGAGCCCCATGACAACAGATGAATGCATTCATGGATGGATAGACACAGAAATAGAGTGTTGGGACAGGGTCTCATATTCTCCTGTGATGGCTTTATTTTTTTAATTTGCTGTGAATTGCACTAAGTGCTCAGGACCAAATTATTTCATGGCAGAGTTTCCTCCAAATACATGGATCCAGCACTGAGAGAAGTGCATTTGTCATGTATATAAGGATAAATCAATTCATGAATACATATGTGTATATTTTTATAAAAAAGAAATATTACAATTACTTTAAATTTTCTTTAATATTCAGGTTCTCTGGTCTTATGAGAAAACAGCTTGAGATTTCAACTCATTATTAATTCCCTGAGGCAGTATTATCCCCACTCCTTTATAAATTAGGAGACACAGTAAAATGCTAAAGTTTCTAGTATTAACATTAATAAAGAAAAAGAGGTGGAGTGGGCCAGGTGTCTAGATCTGTCAGTATCCCAGACCCTAGAGTATAAGTAACTAAATAATAATTATGATTGGAGACTAATCATAGGATTTTGTCTTTTTTTTTTTCTTTTGGTATGGGGTACTATGAGAATATTAGCACAAATCACAGGCATTTATGTCTGTGTGTGTGTGTGTGTGTGTGTGTGTGTGTGTGTGTGTATATATATTATTTTCATAACTTAATACATCCCATCAACAGAGTCAACTTTAGATTTAAATGAAAAAAAAGTAAATAACTATTGCCAAGGTCAAGCCCCAGTAAAGATCAAGGGATCCTGAGGGACGAGTGGTGTCTGGTGCTGAAGGATAAGTAGCGTCCATGAAAGAAAAGGAGACAGGATGATGGTTTCAAGTTATGAGCAGCCTTCAGAAGAACCTGCTGCCCCTTGAGGGCCTTTATTATTTTTTTGTTTGTTTGTTTTACAGGGTTTTTTTCCTTTTGGTAGTTAATGGATAGCATCAAAACTTCTTTGGTTTACATAACTTTCAAGAGTTACAATCTTGTCAAACATATGTTAATTATCAAAGATATTAAGCACATTATATAAAATTTTTCCTGTAACTTTGCCAATCATGATTAGTCTTTTACATTTTCACCTCAGTCTCTAGGGGCTCGAATACAAAACTTGACTACCTGTCTCTTGACCTATTATTATCTTTTAACTTTAAAACATACCTGTAATTATTCCATTGACCTTTAAATTGAAAATATACTTTTAATTATTGGTAAGCTTTCTTACTCCTAAAGTTCCAATAAATAACACTAAAACAGTGAAAGCCTATTTTTTAGAAGCCTACTACTCTGAACTGTCTCAAAAATATATCTATATTAATTTTACATTATTTTGTTTTTAATTTCCAGCTATTTTCCTTTGTTCATATGACCTATTTAACCACTTTCTTAAAAGAGTTTCTTTGATTATTGTTCAAAGTATACCAATCCTCATGTCTTTGTGATCTTTAATTAAAAGGCAGGCTCTGCACCTCAAACCATTTGTCATTTTTATTAACTATTTTTTTCCTATTTTCTTTTTTTTAATTTATTTTTTAGTTTTCAGTGGACATAACATCTTTATTTGTATGTGGTGCTGTGAATCGAACCCAGGCCGCACGCATGCCAGGTGAGCGCGCTACCACTTGAACCATATCTCCAGCCCTTGTTTCCTATTTTCATCATGAATTCCTGTGTAAAGTAAGAGAGTATGTTAGTTGGAGGAATATATGTCACAAAAGTGTGACTTTAGGATTGGGGGCTTAGAGTAAATTGTTAATTTTTTTCTCAGGAAACTTGATTTGAAATCTTTTGCCCATAAACTTCTTGAGAAATAAAACTATTTTGTGTCCTCAGAGATATTGAAACACATCTCAGGGCATGTCTTAATTGTACCCTTAGTCTCATTCTGGGAATTTTCCTGCAATTTCAAGTAACACATACTTTTATTATTGATTGATGTGTACCATTTTATTTATATCATGAGTATCATAAACAAAGCACTTAACATTCCTTATGGTTCCAGATTCCATATGTTTCTGCTCTGCCCCAGCATCCCGCAGTGTGACTGTGTCAGTGGGTTCTTGAACACTTCACCACACACACTATCTATAAGTCACCATATGACTTCATATGACTTCTGTGAACCTTGTGATTGAATCTTGGCACCCAGTCTATAGTATTGGAATAGTTATGTATCACTGGATACTAAGTCATAGTATAACTTATCAGCACATTTGAACCCTGAGCCAAATCCCCATCCCTATTTTATATTTTATTTAAAGAAAGAGTCTCACTAAGTTTCTTAGCACCTGATGTTCACTGAAGCTGGAATTGAACTCATGATCCTCCTGCTTCAGCCTGACAAAATACTGGGATTGATTTCAGTGTGCACCACTGCACTCGGTTCTGTTCACATATTTAATGCCAGCATTCCCTCTCTGCATTGTCAACTATTTTATTTTTTCTATTCAACATTCCAAATGAATGCAGTATTTCTAATTTTTTTGAAAAGAACTTCATTGCAGTTTAAAGATTTTGCTTTCTCTTTGTGAGCACTTTACATGAGAGAAAAGAAGACAAGTAACTTGAAAATTTAAAAAATAAAAACAATGTCTGTCTCCTCCCTCTGTCTTCCCAGGCACATTCACCTTATCAAAATGTCTGATTTAAAATTTTTCTTTTATTACGTTCCTGTGTGATGCATCCTCATTCTAACCTCCCATATTGTGTTAAATGGGGGTTTCATAACTGCCTGATAAAATTGTGAAGAGATATCATATCTAAAGTCTGTTGAAGTTTCTAGTGAATATCGTTCTTTTTTTTTTTTTTCTTCTAGAGAGCAGTATAAAGTATGAAGTTAAGGCACTTAAGGAAGTCTCTGAGAGCCCTTCAGATGTCAATGATCTTTTAGTTATACAGGGCTGGGAACCTCTGGGAAACTGAGGTACTGTGACGACCAAGCCCCTTAAAATGCAGATTTTTTTTTCAATGAAGACATAAAGTTCTCAAACTTATCGATCAGAGTAGCAACCAATTAGTTTATTAGAAGTGATGTGAAAGAGGAAAAAGATGACACTCTGAAGAGAGAGAATTTTCTGTCTGAAAAGAGAACATGTCTCTCTTGCAGGCTCTCTTGCATTCCAGTTTTCTTGGAGATCTAAACAGAGATTCCAAAGGGTCCTTCCCAGGTACAGTTCTTGATTTTGTACTGATAGTTAGAATAACATAAAACTCTCAAGTATTCACTGCCATGACAACTTTAGGTTAATTAGATTCATGCTCACCATTTCTAAATTAACTCATAAGCAAAATTGTTGCAGATTTTTTGGTTATTAAGAATTACCCTTGTTTCTCTGATTTTCAGAAAATCTGATCTTTAGCACAGTCACAAAATTCTCCTGTTTAGAGTAACATAGGTTGCTCTTATGAACATTATTTTGAAACTGCATTTTTCCTGCAGATAACAGTTTGTTAAGGAATGTGACATATCCTGTCCAGCTAAGCCAGAAAGGATGCAAGTAAATTGCTTCATAGAAAATAAAGAATGGGGTCAGTATGTTGGTCCTATTCATTTCTTTCTTTCTTTGTTTGTTTGATTATGGTATTGTGTGTTGAATCCAGAGCTAGCCTACCACTGAGCTACATCACCAGCCCTATATTTATATTTTATTTAGAGACAAGGTCTCACTGATTTTGTTAGTGTCTCTTGGAAAAGTTACTAAAATTTGCTCTAAGTTCATAATTTTCCTGCCTCACCCTCCCAAGCTGCTAAAAATACAGGCATGTGGCACAATTACCAACCTACCATTTATCTTAAAAAAAGTACTTCATTTTTTTACCAGGTTCTGTAAATAATACTATAATGAAAATAGACATGCAGTGGTTCTATGATGTAATAACTCCAGTATTTTTTTTAGATTCATCCCCAGAATAACATCTAGTGGAACATAAGCCTTTTTTTATTTTAACTTTCTGAAGAACCTTAATACCATTTTCAAAAATAGCTTTATTCAATTGATATTCTCACCAATATTTTTTTCAACTGAGTCTTTTTATATGATGCTTGCATGCTCTGGAGTACCTATTATCTTTCAGATTTTTATATTTTAGTTCTTAATATTTTATTTACGTTTTGTTAGTCATAGATAGACAAATTACTTTTATTTTATTTATTCATTTTTATGTGGTACTGATTCTTAAATATAGTGCTGCTGATGTGCTGTGCAAGCACTCTACAACTAAGCCAGAACTCTATCCTCAGTCTTTGAGATTTTAAGCATAGGCATTCTGACAACACTGAACAAAGTGCAGGATATTTTTTATTTTACTGATACTTTACATTACTGATGCAAGTGTGTTATATTCCAGGATTTCAAGTAGCCAGAGGAAGAGTGTCCTGTAAATATTTTCTGTGATGAAATGAAACAAGAATCTGCGATTTGTAAACTTTGTTAACACTACTGCTGAAAATTTTTGTCTTTGGAAGTGTTACAAACAATGCAAATCCAATGGCTTGAAATATATCAAGATTTGCCCATGCTCGTCTCTATTGCTTTTAGCAATTGAAAGTTTAAGATACACTCCCTTGAACAGAAGTTGCTAATGTTAGACATTCAGTGCATGGAGAAACTTATTCTGAAAACCTACTGTTAGGCCTGGAATTATTACTGGTGTAAACAAGGGTAGGTCAGGTCTCAGAAAGTGCTCAAATCTTACTGAGTCCATCAGGAGATTGATTAATTTTCCCCTTTTGTACCCTTTATTGAATCAAGAGTGAAGTAATTCTTCCAACAAGAGAAGTTAGTAAAACCACTGGTAAATCTCTTTTTGGGACAAACTGACACCTTTGAGATGTAATTTTTCTGCCCTGACTTCAGGTTGTGAAACAAATCAAAAGACTTACTTGGTCATAGAAGAAAACCACTTTGTAATTTTCACACTTACATTTCTCTCCTTCTTTAACCAGTGGATAAGTTAAGATAAAAATTACAGAAAATTTTAAAGTCAGTTTATATATTATCTCAATCTCCCCTTATTTAAGGTGCCTTCAAACTTGTAGTAATATTTCTCAAATATGTGGCACTTCAGTAAACAACTCAAATGCCCATGTGTACCCTAGCTTTTTCTACTCAGTCGATTGTAGATATTCTTTCACTTCTCCAATGTATGTAAATCTCATAACTCATTTATGACTTTGTCAAAGTAACACACATAACATGAGTAAATGTGTATTAATATATTAGTAAAGAAAGGGTGGGTTAAAAGCCTTCTATTTTGCTATATTTCTGTTATGGTCCAGCTGTGACGTGTTCCCCAAAAGCTCATATGTGAAACAATGCAGGAAGGTTTGGAGGAGAAATGATTGGGTCATAGCTTTAAAGTCCTCAGTGAATTAATCCCTGAATGAATTAACTATGTGGTAACTGAATTGATAGTGTGTCGCTGAAAAAAAGTGAGAATTGGGAATAGAGCTTTGGAATGTAAATTTGTATATTCTCCCCAAAATGAATCTGTCTCTTTACTGTTATCACTATGTCAGTTGATTGCCTCTACCACACCCTTTTGCCATAATGTTCTGCTCACCTTGAGCCCTGAGAAATGGAGCAGTATTCTATAGGCTAAGACTTTTGAAACCCTAAGCCTGTAAATAAACTTTTATTCATCTACAATTTCTCTGGTCAATATGTTAGTCACATTGTTGAAAAAGGCAACTAAAACAACTTCTAACTTGATCTCTCCTTAATATCTGCTCTTTGTAATGATTTTGAACCCAGTACCTTACATATTCTGCAAACAAACGCTCAGGAAAATGTGACCCATCTAACTTTAGATTGTATTGTATTATCCATTTACTTCTAGCCTTATTTTTGATATGGATAGGCTTAGACCATTTTATTTATCTTAAAAATACAAGAAATTACATGCATATGGATTCATGTTTGTGTTTGGTTCATACTATGACTCCTTGGATTTCAGTATTGTATTAAACATTCATTATATACATCACTTTCTCTTAATGATACTAATAGTTCATTTGATTCTCTGAAGCATAGGTTTTGGAGGTATTTCATAAATACTTTTCATTCCATGTGATTTTTTTTTTCAGTCTCTTTCTTTTAATAGAGAAGCATGCTGAAATTTCTTTGTTAATGTTTTTTTTTTCTTAGTTGTAATCATAATAACTTTATTTTATCTGTTTACTTTTAGGTGATGCTGATGATTGAACCCAGTGCCTCACATGTGCTAGGTAAGCACTCTACCATAACCCCAGTCCTACATGCTAAAATATTGATGAAAATGTTACAGATTTCATTCAAGGAAAATTGTTTTCTTTGTAGTGATGTGTAGTATCTAAACACATGTGTGTAATTGGTTTTTTTAATGTCCTAATTCAAGTTTTATTTACCAGTAAATTCTACATATTTCCCTTTAAAATGTATATGCAATGAGTGAAGTAGTATCAAAATGTTACCTTTATATAATACTGATGTGGTGTTTTTTACTGTTTGTTAGGCTGAATGTAGTGTGGCAAAAAATGTGTCTTGACAGTAGAAACCACTTTACGCACACTTTATTATTTTTACGTTTCTTATGTGCACATTATATTTTCTTTCACCTTACAGATTTCAACTGTATGGACCATGCAGCTCTTCTTTTATATATTATTATGGTTTCTAAGAGCAGTCATATTTATAAGTTAATGTTACTGGTGGAGAAGTGTCATGTCCTTCAATAGGCACACATTTTTTTACAAAAAGATAGCCACTTATAATTAATCTGTAATTCATGAGAACTTTTCACTCCACATCTTCATGAATACTGTTTAATTTTATGTATTTGGTTATATTTTATTTTTTATGAGTACTGAACCCTTAGATATCACCTGTATAAAAGAGAATATTCAAGTTATTTGACTGTTCTTCTAATGATGTCCTTGTCTTTTTATTCCTGAATGTATTTATTCATGCATCAGGCAATTTATCTTACCTGTTACTTTGTACCATTTAATGGTATAACTTCATTTATTGATTATTTTCATGCCCAATTTATTAATTTGTTTAACATTTTGTTTTGTGCAACTTTGAGAAGAAATAAGTTTTCCAATGCTGTGTGCTTCTTATGACTGAAATCAAGGGTGCCTTTCCATTCAAAACTAGACTCTAGTCTTAATATTATATTAGACAGAGTCTCAATAAGTTGTTAATCATCTCTGTGAAATTTCTTTTATTATTATTATTATTATTATTATTATTATTATTATTATTATTATTATTGTTGTTATTATTTATATGAGGCAGTGGAATGCATTATAATTTTTATTACACATGTAGGGCACATGCTTTATGTCTCTTGCTGTATACAATATATATTCACATGAATTTGTGTCTTCATAAATGTACTTTAGAGAATGGTTTTCATCAGATTCCACCATAATTGCAAACCCTCTGCCACCTCTCTTCTCCCCTACCCTGCTACCCTATCTAAAGTTTGTCTATCCCTCTCATGTCCCTCCCTACACCACTATGAATCAGTCTCTTTGTATTAAAGAAAACATTCAGCATTTGTTTTGGGGGGATTGGTTTTGTCATAACTTCTTAAGCAGTTGATACTATGAGCAATACCAACACATTCACAATAAAACTTACTTTTTCTTATAGTAACTACTGAATGTTTTATAATTACATATTGACTATCTTTGAAAGACTTATTATGTTGCACTAAGCAAGATTAAAATCACTTTGTCTGTGTGTGTGTGTGTGTGTGTGTGTGTGTGTGTGTGTGTGACACAGATACCCCATAGATATGAAACTTTATTTAGAAAGGATGGCAATTTTCTACTCCTCAGCAGTGGAAACTTTCATTTTTCATTGTCTAATTGTAAATATTTTTTTTTAAAGATTCTGTTTTAGGGATAGGATTATTGGTCAATAGTAGGGTGCTCACTTAGTACATGAGAGGCATTGGGTTTGATCCTCAGCACCACATTAAAATAAAATAATAATAATAAAAAAAATGATATTGTGTCCACTAACAACTAAAAAAAATTTAAGATTCTCTTTTTGGTACACTGATCTCTCTAAGTTTATAACATACAATAATGTGTTGCATAGTGATCTTTTAGTCAGTGATGGAATTTATATACAACAACAGCTACAATATATAGCCTAAGATTGTAGTAGTATACAATCTAAATGTCAGTATACAGTATGATATTTGCAACAATGGCAAAGTCATTTTGAGTGCATTTCTTAGAGTGTATGCCTGTCTTTTAATGAGGCATTTTTATACACATACTATACATTACAAGAACTGATATAATTTTTGTATGACTGTTATATCTCAGATTTACCAAAGCATGCATGAAATTTTATTTGTCTATCAAAGATCAAGAATTTGACACCACTGACACATTAATGGCCATTACTGGAGATTAGTTTATTTTGAATATTATATTATTGTTGTTGTTGTTATTATTATTATTACATGGTATTGAACTCAAGGGCACTGAACTCCTGAGCAACATTGCCAGCCTTCATTTGCATTTTATTTAGATAAAGGCTTTCAGTGAGTTGCTTAGCACCTCCCTTTTGCTGAGGCTGAGTTTCAAATTATGATCCTTCTGCCTCTCCTACCTTGTTAGTTTCACAAGGTTCTTACCTGCTTTTTTCTTTGACATCACATGCCTGCTATCCTCTCATGCTGTTCATTGCTGGACTCAGCAGTTTTAGATATTCTCCTTTTCACATTTTGACACCATTGTTGGCAGATCCAAGATCTTTAATTAGATAGTCCTTAATACACAGTTTCTCATTTTGACTCCTTGTTGTTCATGCTCATGAAGAACTTCAAAAGTGTTCAACAGATTTCTATAAATGGTATAAAATGTGAAGAAAAAAAAATCTATAAAAAAAGTTAAAACATACTGACATTTATCTTTGGATAAATAATAAATTGTGAATTAAGGTAGCACAAGCACTATCTTATGGAGAAAAGTAAGCATATTCCAAGAAAGATAAGAAAAAAATAATGAGAGAAACAATAGAATAAAAATACGTTTTTACTTTGAGAAATTGATTTTTGAGAACTTTCCAGCTAAATCTGGCACATAATTTTATAGGGGTAAGAGACACCCATGAAATTGATGCCTCACAAGTATATAAACAACCTCATGGTAAGGAAACCTTTGACAGTAATACCTATAAAGCATGAGAATGAATCAAAGAGGGGTGATGAATACTCCTCTGTAAAAGTGCTTATAAAACATTATTTTTCATTGAATCCTAATGTAAAAGATTATTTGTGTGCATAGTGACTAGATAGTACTTTTTTCAGATGTACAAAAAGGGTAAGATGCTCATTAAAGTCACATCTTCTAGCTAGAATCATATGGAAGAGAACATAATTAATTTATAGAAAGAAAGCTGTTTTATTTTTGATCCTATTATTTATTTGTATTTGAACTTAATCTTCCACTAATATGATATGCAACTCAAAATAATACAGTTATTTCTCTGAGTTCCTCATTTCTTGACTACAGAATGACAAAATTTAGATTATGCCATTTCTTATATTCTTTATACCAGAAATCAGAGGGCTAAAGGTTACTTTAACTATACTTGGAGTTGGGGTTTTGGCTCAGAGAAAGAGCACTCACCTAGCATGTATGAGGAATGCAGTTTAATGTTCAGCTCCATACAAAAATAAATAAACAAATAAATAAATAAATAAATAAATAAATAAATAAATGTATTTTGTGAACCTACAACTAAATAATAAATGTTAAAAATTACTGACTGATCTTTACTCAGACAATAATATTTTAACTGTACGTCTTTTATAAACTGTTCCATGAAGGGGCTGGGGTTGTGGCTTAGAGGAATATCACTCACGTAGCATATGTGAGGAAATGGGTTTGATTTTTTGCACTACATATAAATAAATAAAATTCTCTATAAAAAACTCCATGACACAAATCAAAAGAAAATGAGACTATTTATTTATTAACAAATATTTAATAACACTGACTTCTCAGGAGAGTTTTGGTTTACACTTAGACCATCACAAAAAAATTCCAGAGTTCTGTCAGAATTATGATTCTTTGTCTTACAAAAGTAGAGGATATATTTCAATCAGTGTTTATACTTTTTGTTACCTTAAAAAATAACTTTTTACTATGTAATTATATACTATTATTAAGAGTCATGAATTTTTGGTGGTTGTGCCAAGATTAAAATATAAATAATAAATTCTACATTGGAAAAAAATTTTAAGGTAGTATTTGTTTTAAAAAATTGGTAAACTGGGTAGTCATGGTGGTGCATGACTGCAATCTCAGTGGCTTTGGAGCTAAAACAGGAGGATCACAATTTCAAAGCAAGCATCAGCAATGGCAAGACACTATGCAACTCATTGAAACTGTCATAAATGGAATACAAAATAGTGCTCAGAATGTGACTCTGAGTTTAATCTCTATTTCCCACCCCCCCCAAAATTGCTAAAATCCCAGGAGCATGCCTGTCATATCACCGGCTTGACAGGAAAAGGGAAGAGGAGAATTAAAAAAAAAAAAAACAGGCTTAGAGACGTATCAAAACCCCACGCAACTTTGTGATAACCCTTTCTGAAAATTAAAATAAATAAATAAATAAAATTTTGGGGATGTGACCCGGTGGTAAAGTGTCCCTGTGTTCAATCCATAAATTCTCCAAATGGTAAACTAACTATCATGCAAATGAAAACAACAAAATATATTTATATTTTTAAAAATCATTTAGTTAATACATACATTCCATTTTCAGATGCCACACACAAGCAACCAGATATCTAAAAACAGGTTTTATATTAAAGTTATGAAACGTGCAAAAGTCTCTCAAAACTAGATCAAGACTTCTCAGCAGACTAGACACTTTCTATTGAGCTGCTTGTGCTATCACTTGGATGTTTCTTAACTAAACTTTTCCTAGATAAAAAAAAACTGCAAAAAAAATTAAAACTAACAGGGATATCCTCCATAAAGCCTCATAGATATGCACACATATATGTCTTGATATCATATACCTCTTTTTGCCACTTCATAAATTATAACATTTTAGTGACAAATTGAATGGAAGAAACACTTTATAATCATATCTCATGGGTGATCTGTATTTGGTCCTGTAAGGAACAAAATTTATCTGTTAAAAAATTAGTGTTACTACTCTCTGAACAGAAGGAAGAACTGTCATGAAATTCAGAAATTTCAATGATTCACTGAAGACTATTTATTTATTTATTTATTTATTTATTTATTTTAGGTACCAAGTTTTTTCATTTCTAACCAATAATCTGGACATGTCTCAACTTTTTTGAATCTTTTTTTGTTAGACTTTTAATCATGTAATGACATGAGACAGCGATTATGTCACAAAGAATGATAAATATATCATGACAATCCCCATTTCCAAACCGTACAATGATATCACCATTCACATATCGTGACTTGTGAATTTTTACTGTAGAAATTATAATTGTTTTACTGTAGGGGACTGAGCATTCAAAACTAATAGTCACATTTTAAACAAATCCATAAAATTAAAAACTATTATTAACTTTTATTAGGAATTTTGATTTGATATGCTCTAATATTATTATTAGAGCATAGTGATTAATTTTATTGATAGTTGTATAATAATAATTAATTTTATTGTGTTAAAATTTTAATACATTTACCAAGTTAAAATACATTATTTCATTCATATTTTAACATATTAAGTATGAGCAATTATGGTTGCAAAAGTTTTTTGTTTGTTTGTTAGTTAGTTTGTGTTGTTGTTGTTGTTGTTTTTCAGAAAAGCCTTTAAATGAAAAAAAAAACTGAATTGGCAATTTCAGGTGGATTTCCCAATTTTTCACAGCAGAATTAATTAAAGCACTGGGTGATGGTCACTGCACCAGACATCATTTTCAATATAGACCTAGAACATTATCAGGAATGCATGTCAAGATTTACAACATCAAACAAGGGTTAGATATAAACATAGATATTAGGCCAGGGTAAAGAGCTCATGAATTACATCTTGGAGCATTTCAAGTAAAACATCTGAACATATACTTTAAAATTTAAATGAATACATAAATTAAGGCTGAAATATTTCACAAAAATTTTATAACTGAAATATTAGATCATTATTTCATGCAGAGCAACTTGTAAACTACAGAGCAGACATCAATTGTAAATGATCCAAATGCTAATGAAAGTTAAATGATAAACCTTGTTCTAAAAGATAAGCATTGCAAACCTAAAAATAAAAAATTCTCAGAAATTTGAATTATTATGAGAGGTATGAGAGGTGACATGATGCTGCATGTGGAAAATTCTACAACAGACCTATGTGACGTGGTCACAGTCAAAACACAGGTGCATTAAATTATTTTATGAAATTACCTTCACACCATGTATAGAAACTATCGGAAAATTGTAAATGATTGAAAATTAAAATGCCATCCACAAGATATTTCTGTCTCTCTGACTTTTAATATAAAGTTATTATATCTAAATCTCTTTGAATATTCTCATTTGAAGCATTTGGATAAAAAATATTGAATTCTAACAAGTGAGGACTTAATGACACTAATGAAACACTCAGAACATGGGTAAGTATCAAAATAATTACACTAAATGAAATAAGTTAGACACCAAAAACGGTATTGAGTAGTTTGATTTATCTAAGTTCTTGATGATATGAATTTAAGGTACAAAAACAGCAGAAGAAGAAATATTCCTGAGAATGTGGAAATTGATCCATAGGGTATACTTATATCAAAACATACTCATACGTAGGATAAATGTGTGTGCATAATTTTAAGTGTACCTAAATGAAGCTATTAGAACATTTTAGCTATTAAAGCAAACTTTCACTTCGTTGACAACTACTCATTACAAATGTAAGAGTTACCCTTTAACATTTTCTTATGTTGCAAAGCAATCCACATTAGATTTAACTAAAAAAAAAAAAAAGACAAAAACTGTTAAAATAAATTGGACACTCCAAACCTTGTGTTTATGAGAAACCAATGGCCACACTGAGCTTCTCAGTTATGGACCTGTGCTCTCTGCAGAGCTACAAACACCATCTTCACCATTACTTCAAAACCTTAGAATGTTTTCTCTTGAAAGCAGTTGTGGTGAGCAATAAACTGGTAGCATGTCATACTGGTTTTTCTAATTTATTTATTCATTTCCTTATTATTTTTGACAGAAAGCCTATTTAGCATCCTCTATGTCTTGAGATTTGTAGGCCTTGGTTTTATTTGGAGGGGATGAGGGTATAGAGATAATATAATGCTCTTTGGATTTGACAGGAGGAAGAATGAAAAGAGTCTCTACACCCTGTGTTTTCAGGGATGTGCTATAGGAGAACCATCAAATTTCTGTTTGCCATTGTGAAGTTGAGTTGATTTCCCACTTTGTTATAATTTAGAAGATGCAGAAAATAAAGGGGATAATGAGAGGTGCTTGGGTCCATGTTGACTAGGTGGCAGATGAGGTAATGGGTAGAGTTGCTATAGAGTTCAGTTTATTGAAATAAGTATATGTGGGTGCTGAGAGACTGGCTTAGTATCACTCTGAGAATATGTGCTTTGCTAGTTTGCAGAAATGGGAAAAAAAGAGGCTATATATAGCACAAGGCAAGTATATGTGTTAGGTTTCTCAGAGCAGGAAACAAACCAGACCTCAGTGTAGGGAACTAGGCAAAGGGAATTGACTTATGTTCCTGCGTGGAGGGGAGGTTTTTCTGTAGAAGACCAAGCCACCTAAAAATCGCTAGCCTCGGTACCTGTACTTTTCCATATTGCCCTTAGTTAACTGGCTCTCTCTTGACTCCACCTGTAAACCAATACTACACCTTCTATGGTATAAATGCCAGTGCATATTCCTACACTAATCACACCTCCCTTTATGAATCTTCCATCATTCTTTAATTACAGTCTGCCCTGAGATAGTAGGGGTGCCATCCATCAAGGCCAGTTCACTGCAAACACCATAGTTTCTACCTATCCCCCACTCACTATCAATAACTTTTTAACAAACAGAAAGTACCTGTAAAGGCTCAGTGCTATCACTATACAACACTTGAGTGTTCAAAGTCAGTCATATTATCAATGCAAAACAAAAGGTCAACCACCAAAATCTACTTCTGTCAAATGTTATTATCTTTGAAGGTAGGGTTTTAATTTTCTTTTAAAATGAATTATTAAATTTTTTATGTATTAATAAGATGTTGGGAATTGCTTAATTTATGACACCACTTAATGACCTAATATTTATGTTATTTTTTTATGTATCCATTTTTTAAATTATTTTTTAAATATGATAACATAATGCATTACAATTCATGTTACATGTATTTATGCTTGCCTTATGCTCTATATAACCTCTTTTTCCCCTTTTTTTAAACAGCAAAACACATATTCTCAGAATGATACTGTGCCAGCCTCTCAGCATGCATACATTCTTATTGCAATAAGCTGAACTCTAAAGCAAAACAAACCCATTACCTCATCTGTCACCCAGTCAACATGGACTAAGCACCTATCATTATCCACTTCATGTTCTGCATCTTCTAAATTTTAGCAAAAGTAGAATATCAACTCAACTTCCTTCATTTATTACATGTACTGAACACAATTTTTCATATCTCTGGTTGTACACAAAGTAGATTTATATCTTGTGTGGCTTCATACATGTACTTAGGGTAATGATAACAATTACATTCCACTGTCCTTTTTACCTCCATGCCCACTTCCTTCCCTTCTCTCCCCTTTTATTCTTTTCCGTATGTGAAGTTAATGTAATCTTTCCATTCTGTTCCCTAACACATAATGCTATGAATTAGCATCCTTACTGAGAAATCATTTGGTGTTTGTTTTAGGGTGATTTGTAAATTTTACTTAGCATTATATTCTTCAGCTCCATCAATTTTTTCTGCAAAAGTCATGATTTTTTTCCCTGTAATGGCGAGTAATATTCCATTGTGTACATATACTACATTTTTTCCATTTATCTAGTGAAGGGCATCTATTATGGCTACACAGTTTAGCTATTGTGAAATGTGCTGCTATAAATATTGATGTGACAGTGTCCCTGTAGTATGCTGTATTTAAGTCTTTTGTGTAAGAACAAGGAGTGGGATTGCTCTGTCAAATGGTTCCATTCCAGTTTTTTCAAGGAATCTCCATACTGCTTTCCAGATTGGCTGCACCAATTTGAAGTCCCACCAGCATTGTATGAGTGTGCCTTTTACCACACCCTCACCAACAATTATTGTTGTTTTTTTTCTTAAATGACTGGAGTAAGATGAAATCAGAGTAGTTTTGATTTGCATTTATCAAATTGCTAGACATGTTGAGCAATTTTTTATATGTGTGTCAATTGATTGCATATAATCGTTTGAGAATTGTCTGTTCAGTTATTTGGCTCATATATTGATTGGGTTATTGTTGTTTTGGTTTGCAGATTTTTGAGTTCTTTATATATTCTATAACTTAGTTCTATATCTGATGTGCATGTGGTAAGAATTTGTTCCCAATTAGTAGGCTCCCTATTTACTTAACCAATTGTTTCTTTTGATGAAAAGAACCTTTTTAATTTAGATCCATAGTATTTATTGTTGCTTAATATAAATCATAGTGCTCTGAAGTCTTATTAAGAAAGTCAGGCATTAACCAGATAGATTTTGGCCTATTTTTCTGTTAATATACACAATGTCTCTGGTTCAATATTTAGGTCCTTGATTCAATTTGGGTTGAGTATATTGCATGGTGAGAGAGAGGGGTTTAATTTTATTTTATTGTATATGAATTTCCAATTTTTCCATCATTATTTTTTGAAGAGGATATTGTTTTCTCCAATGTACATTTTTTATGCTTTTTGACAATTATCAGAGAGCTCTAATTATGGGCATTGGTCTCTGTGTTATCTATTCTATACCATTAGTCTACAAGTCTATCTTGTTGCCAATACCATACTGTTTTTTGTTATTATTGATCTGTAGCATAGTTTAAGGTCTAGTATAGAGATGCCACCTAATTCACTCTTCTTGCTAAAAATTGCTTTAGCTATCCTGGGTCTCTTATTTTGTCAGATAAATTTCATGACTGCTTTTTCTATTTCTCTGAGGAATGTCATTGGGATTTTGATTGAAATTACATTAAATCTGTATAGCGCTTTTGGTAGTGTGGTCATTTTGACAATATTAACTCAGCCTTTTCAAGAAAAAAATAGATCTTTCCATATTCTCATGTCACCTTTGATCTTTTTTCCATAGGGTTCTGTAGATTTCATTGTAGAGATCTTTCAGCTATTGTTATGTTGATTCCCAAGGATTTTACAATTTTTATACTATTAAATGTTAGTAGTTTTTCTCATTTCCTTTGCAGAAGATTTTTTATTGATATTCAAAAATGCCTTTGATTTATGGGTGTTGATTTTGTATCCTGCTACTTTACTGACTTCATTTACTAGTTCTAGCAGTTTTCTGATGCAATGTGTCGAGTCTTTTAGGTATAGAATTATATTGTCAGCAAATAGTGCTACTTTGAGTTCTTCCATACTTATCCATATGCCTTTAATTAATTTTATTTGTCTAATTGGTCTGGCCAGTGTTTCAAGAATTATGTTAAATAGAAGTGGTGGAAAAGGGCATCCCTGTCTTTTTCCAGTTTTTAGAGGAAATGCTTCCATTTTCTGCCTTGGTGTCCTAGAATGGTGCTCCCCAATCTTGTGGCCATTGTCCATGTAATCCATCAAATTGACAAACTCAGCTTTTTTGTCACAGGATCTATATGCCAAAATATCATGTGCTTGAAGCTACTGAATTAGGCAGGATAGACATGGAACATTTCCATAATCGCGAAAATTATTGAATGATGATGTTCTATAAAACACCAGGAGCAAATATTATGGATAATATGACCTATTGAGAGTTCAAATCTAGTATCTTTCAACAAATACCTTGCTAACTGTGTTCCAATATAAATTTTTTGTTAAAAAAGAATAGATAAATAAATAAATAAATAAAATAGAGTGGTGTGGATACAGCTATCAGGTGCTACATTAATGAATTCTGTTTTAGAGCATCCACCAGGTTTTACCTGGCCTCTTCCAATCACAGGATTTCAAGCACCTCCCTGGAAGGGCCCCTCCCATTCTGGTAAAGGCCAGTGACTCTTATGGTGTCCTTTGTCAGAATCCCCCTTACCTTCTAGGCTAATGAGGAAACTAGCCAATCAAGAAACCACTACCCCCGCCACTCCAGATAATTCTTGTGCATGGGAATTCATAGCCATCCTATGACTATGAAGCTGCTGGCATTGGTACCACACTTAGAAAACCACTGCTCCAGCAGACTCCAACATCTAGGACATTGGGGTGTTTTTATAACAGGTCCTAGTAGAACATGACTCAAGCCCATTTAGTTATAAGCTGGGGATGCTGCTGAAATAAGACAAAAACCACCACCTACAACAACAATAACAATAACATAAAGCCCTCTACACTTATGTGGGGATTTTTCTCTAAAAAAGACCTTGAATTTTTAAAAATTATCACATCTCCATATGGCTTCTGCCCAATAAACCCCTCAATGATAAACAGTGTTTTAAAAGAATATTTTCAGAATTATTTTTTGAGGAAGTAAAGAACAACCCACTTGGGAACAGTACAGAATGTGAGCACTTTTTTGCTTGATTATAACATAAAATTATACTGAAGCTGTGGCAAAGACCCTTCACAGACTTCAAGAACAGACAGGAGATTTCCTCCTGCTGACATGCTCTCAAGTAAGAGCTGCACCCAACTTGGATTCTCTTTAGGCAAAGAAGCCCCAAAAGGTCATTGAACTAGCTGTTCTGTCACAAGGGGGGGATATATACCATTAATTACCAAATAATACATCTAATAAAACTAATAATTACAAAATGCTATCTTTAACATAGTTTGATTAAATTTAATTTTGAATGAAAGTGTTTAATCTTTAGTACACCATATTTATCTTATTGCTGATAGATGAGATTTTACTGCCAGAAAGTGATAACTTAATGATCTCTGTTAAAGAATGCAAGTCCAAGGAGACTTCAAGCATCAATTATTTATAAGCAGACTTGGTGCTGTGTCCCCATGTAAAGGTAGCAAAACTCCTGTAATGAGGTGGATGCACCCCTGCATCACCTGACCACAATGATCTCATCTGAAAGAGACCAGAAGTATGGCACAACCTTGAACCTCAAAAAATCTTAGAGAGGCGAGGCCACAATGATGTCTTAGAGTCAAGTTCATGGAATACTGCCTTCATGGCATACATTATGAGTGCCTGAGTGGCAACACACTACCCCATGCTAGGTTGTGTGAAGAGCAAAATACTTACCCCTTAGGCACAGCCCTGGGCATGAGGCTATGTGTTGAATTCCCTGCTCTAGCTCCATTGCTCACTCCTTGATTGGTCACTGCAGAAATTACATTGGTGGCTGCCTGTAATCTGCTAAGCTACTGCCTGAGTATATATACATGGTAACTTCAGAATACAATCGGACCTGTTTCCTGCTTGATGTCCAGAGGTCTTGATTAGTGACTTCACAGACACAGTCTCTTCTACAATTTTCCGTGAAACCCCTTGCTGGATGAGAAAGAGCCCACATAAACATCAGTACATAGCATTTGTCTTTTTTTGAAGGATCAAAAAAATCCTTTTAATGTGACTCTCCTGACCTCTAATGAATGTCAGTATGTTCGCATTTCCATCACCACATCTTCGATATTTGGATATTTACTCACTTAGTCTTTGTACCAGAGAAGGTTATTCTTCCATTAGAAATGACTGGGTGATCTTTTCTTTTTTTTAAGCATTTATTAGGGTGGAGATAATGAAAAGAACTTTCTGTATCCTGCCATTTTCTACGAATGACAGTTCTTTCATACTATTTTAAGCAGGATTCAGCTTGTCCATGAGTCCCTTTTTTTTTTCTTTTAATCTATGCAGAAGGTTTTACTTTTCTTTATGCTGCTTTTCACATCATACCTACAAGTCAACTTATGGAGCTATGCTGAGTGAGAAAAAAATACCAATAAATTGATATTAGGTAGGCCTACCTACATCTTCTATGGAGGTTGTAACAACTGAGTTGTTGCCTCAGATTATTGGGACAAAATAAATTCAGTTTAAACTCACTAAGCTTGTAATATTTTAGCCTAAATTCACTCTCCACAGAGAATTTTAGGTCCTCCAAGGCATCTATTCGCCACAGGATTCTGCAAAGTAACCATGGATCCACTAGCTACAACATAAACCAGGGGATCATCCCATAATTTATTTGAGACCAAACCAAACCAGTAACTGTTCCTCTTCTGCAGGATTCAACACCCTCACCATGAGAGTCATATTCACTAATGAAAAAAAAATCTAGTACAATTTTCTACTGCATTGACCATATGCAACTTTGGTTCGATTTTGATCAAAGTATTAATTTAATCACTAATGAAACATTTTAACTGAAAAAAATCATGATATACACTTTTAAAAGTATTTATTTTCTAAATGTTTATTTTCTAGATGTAGGTGGACACAATATCTTTATTTAATTTATATGTGACACTGAGGTTTTAACCCAGTGCCTCACATGTGCTAGTTGCTCACTCTACCTCTGAGGAAAAATCCCAGTCTCTCATGATATACACTTTGATGTCTACGTTTTTGTTTAAAAGAGTGTTTTGATTCTTCCAAGTTTTTCTGTGGATAAGCAGTTTACTTATTTTATTTATTCTATTTTTTTATTTTCTTTGCACCTGTAATGAAACCCAGGGCCACTTAATCACTGAGCCACATCCCTAGCCCTTTTATCTTTTTTATTTTGAGACAGAATCTTCCTAATTTTCTTAGGACATTTCTGAGTGGCTGAGGCTGGATTTGAATTATGATCCTCCTGCCTCAGCCTCCCAAGCTTCTGGGATTACAGACATTATTTTCAGTATGTTTAAATAATTTGACATTTTATGAATATTTATAAAAATGTGCCGAACATTTGGAATCTTTAGTTGTAGGCAAATTTTGAAATGGGCACAAACACTGGTAGGATTAACTAGTTCTTGTGTTCTATTCTATATATACAACAATATATGATATGATTCAATATTACTAGAAGAAAGTAAATGTGATAAACAAAATGAGAAATGATAAGTATTTTAGGAGGCAAAATGATAATTACACCATTATTATCAATATATGTGTCAAATTACTATATTGTATGATAAAGATATACTTGTGTCAGACTGGAGTGGTGGCTCAGTGATAAGCACTTTCCTTGCATGTGTAAGGCACTGTGTGCAATCCTCAGCACCACATAAAATAAATAAAGGTATAACAATTATCTACAACTAAACAAAGAAATTAAAAAAGATATATGTGTAAATTAAATTATAAAGTTATGAATAGTTGCACATATATATCAAAGAATTTTCCCCAAGATATGTATTAATTCAAAAGAAAAATATAGTAACTTTATAGTGGATAGACCCTTTAGACATCAACTTAACTAAGTGATCAAGGTCATCACCACCAGTAATCAAACATGTTGAAGACATGAGCCTCTTGATATGGTGAGCTGAGAAAGAGCCAGCACCATTTCTGTGGTATTGCCAAAACTGCAGAGCCTCCCTCTGATCTTGAGAAAACACAAGGTAACCCACAGTTCTACAAAACACTTGTTCCTCAGTGCTGTCAAGATCATGAAAGATGAGTATAGACTGATGGAATGTCACCAATATTAAGGTCTGTAAACAAGTCAGGATGGCGCCTGGCAATTTGCCAGAGGGAGTGGTTTGTGAGGTGGATCCAGAAAGCCATTAACTGTGATTCGTTGACTGCTGTATCTAGTTTATGTTAATTAAGATAAGCTGTGTGGAATGTATATATACCCCTCCTGTCCTACAATAAATGGCTCCCACTCCTACTGTATCAATCTACACAAGTTGTTCGTCACCCCCTGGTTATTTTGCTGCAGCCGGACTGCGGCAACCAATTGATCAGGGACACAAAAGAAAAATAACAACTAAATGCAGTGTGGTGTCCAGAATGGGGTGATGGAAGCAGGAAAGGATCTTAGTAGAAAAACGGGAAATTCCAATAAGAGTTGTTTTGTTTTGTTTTAGGTACTGGGGATCCAACTCAGGACTGCTTTACCATTGAGCTACATCCCCAGCCCTTTTTTATTTTCATTTTTTTTTTAAATTTTGAGACTGGGTCTCATTAAATTGCTTAGGGCCTTGTTAATTTGCTGAGGCAGGCCTCGAATTCCCTATCCTCCTGTCTCAGCCTCCTGAGCTGCTTGGATTACAGCCATGCACCACTGTACCCAGCATCCAATAAGATGTGAAGTTCAGGTGATTGTACTGAACTAAGGATAAGTTCTCAGGCTTGATCATTTACTAGGGTTATGTAAGATGTGAATATTAGGGAAGGCTAGATGAGGGGTGTACTGAAGCTATCTGTTCTATTTTTGCAAACATTTCTGTAAATCTAAAATTAGGTCAAAATAAAAGGTTTAAAAAAATGCCACTTCGAAAATTTAGGGCAGATGCCTGGAAGGCCTCATGGGAAATTTCACTGCTCTGCCTGTCTTTGGATTTGAGATTGGGAGACCTCCTGTCCTCAGAGCATTAAAGCACCCACGAAGATTTATTCAGGCATTCTGGCCTATGGTTGGCCAAAGGGCTTAAACCTTTAGGACAGACTGACCCCCCTTTCTCCTCTGCAGTATGGAGCCCTGAGCCCCCCACCCCACCTTGGGATTCTCATCCTGGCTGGCAGAGGCTGCGAGGTGAGCCTGCAGCAGTCTGGGGAAGGCTTGGCAGGTGAGTGAGAGGGTGCTCCAGAGGGAGGGAGACTCAGACAGTGTTTAGCTGCAGAGTGGGGCTTAGCAGAGGCGAGGGGGAAAGGGAGGTGGGCTCTCCTTCTCAAGGGGCCCTTTCATGTTGAAATCAGCCATCATGAATGCTGGGGGCCCAGGAGCCCACCCGTGGAAAATGTGAGAGCCCCCTTATGTCCCCTCATGTGACATGTCGTCTGTGGCTCCCAGAGGGCCAGCCAGGATGCATTAGGAGAAGTGTTGGTGTGCACCTGGAGTGGGGGAAGGTCCCATCATTACATTGACCCACTCAGGGAAGGGAGATTTGAAGAATCAAGTTCTAGACTCTCCTGGTGCTGGAGGGGAGGGTGAACTGGGCACCCTGTGGGCTTCAGGATCAGGGGTGGGGCAATTGGCAAGAATCCAAGAGAAGGCTCTTGTCCCAACCCTCTCCAATGCCCTGATTAACCTGCTTCTGGCCAGCTCTGAAGGTGCAGACCCTGCTGACAAACCTCCAGGGACAAGGAGCTCACTCTATCCTGGGAGAGCATAGGGTCCTGGCATTGATTCCACCTCTATATTCAGTTTTCATTCCCAGCCAGGAAATCTGGGACATTGGACAGGGGAGGCTGTGGCCCCATCTTTCCTGGTGCACTCTCAGCCCAGGAGTGACCCCTGCTGTCCGGACAACCCTGGAGGCGGAGGACTATGCTGGCTAGTTGTGCATGGATTGTGCTGGGTAGCCCTGCCAGCCCCCTCCCCACCCCGCATTCTGTGTTGCTCTCCGCTGGCCTACAAGGTTCTCTTCAAATGTACTGCCACAGGAGGGAGGTGGGTGAGGCCAACATCTGGACCAAGGGGACATCATTGGCCCCCACAGCTGGAGCTATCAGCAGCCAATGTTTACCCAGACATTATTTGCCTTTGTAAGTTCCTGGTCCCCAACATGCCCCCCCTGAGGAGAGGGTCCTGAGCCTCCTCCCCACAACTGGGCAGGGATGGCCCCGAGAGCGCCGTGGCTGGCTGGAGTTCAGATCCTCCCAGCAGCTTCGGCTGCCTGAGAGAAGAAAGGGCTAGCCAGCTGGGCTCTCCCTGCAGAGGTGTGGGCACGTTAGGACAAGGCCATGGAGAAAGTGTGAGTGGACCCTGGACACAGCGTGGTGCAGAGAGGAGGGCCAGACCTCTGGAATATTTCAGAACCTTGCTGGCTGACCTTGGGTCAGTTTGTTCCTCTGTATCCTGTGCCACCAAATGGGAAGATTTCCTTGCCACCTGATTGAAAATAGTCTCTGTTTTAGTCAGCTTTTTTGCTGCACTATGGAAGGACCCAACCAGAACAATTGTAGAGAGGGAAAAGTTGCCTTGGGGGCTCAGGGTTTTAGAGGTCTCAATGCACAGACAGCAGGCTCCATTCCTCAAGGTTTGAGGTGAGCTGAACCTCATGGCGGAAGAGTGTGGTAGAGGGAAGGGGCTCACATGATGATCAGGAAGCAGAGGGAGGCTCCACTTGCCAAATACAAATATATATACAAAATAATTGGCCCATGACCCTCCTCCCCAGCCACACCCCACCACTTCAGTCACCACTCAGTCAATCACTATCAGGGGATTAATTCACTGAGGGGTTAAGACTCTTACAACCCCACCACTTGTCCTTCAAACCCTCTTGCATTGTCTCACAGCTAAGTTTTTTGGGGACCCCTCACATCCAAACCAGAACAGCCTCCTGCCACACCTATCCCCTCCCGTGCCTGTTTGCTCTTTGTAGCGTATGTTCCAACATGCACCCCTCTGCCGGAGCATGACCACCAGGAGGGCAGGCAGGACCTCACTTTACTGTCACTGCTCCCTGGCATCCAACCAAGCTTCCACAGCTCTTCCCTAGCTTGCCCCTCTCATTCCATCTGCTTCAAGTGACTTTGTGGATTGGGGTCAGAGAAGGACAGACCATGTTCTGTTGTGGCAGGCTCTGGCCAGAGAAGTTTTCTCCTGGAGCACAGCGAGTCCCAGGTGGGCAATAGCGTGGGAAAGAGTATTATGCCTTCATGATAATAGAATACGCATTCACATGAGGAACCAGATTCAGAGATGTTCCGTAACTTACCTAAGGTCACACAGCCCCAAAGTTACAGAACCAAGATTTGAGCCCTGGTTCAAGGTTTTCTCTTTACTCTGCTGCCTTCTGTAAAAGATGTTCGAAGTTCTCATTTGATTTCCCAGGACACTTGTGTCCCACACTCCATTGTATCTATACATTCTTTCTATATCATTGCATCCTTAACCCCAACCTGGTTGATGAGCACAGAAGACAACATGAGCCCGATTTCACAGACCAGAAATGAGCCTGTAGCCACGCAGCCAGTAAATGGCAGCATCTGAACTAAGCTCAGGTCAGCCTCATGTTGGCACATGGCCCTAAACCTTCTTCCATGCTGGGACTAAGCTTTTAGGTCTCATTGGCTCGCACAGGGCTCCTGACCTCGCAGCCTGCAGTAACACACCCGTGCTAAAAGCTTCCCAGGGACCTCACCCTGGACAGAACCTGCTCCCTTTACCCCATCTGCAGGGTGATTTCAAAAACCCCTTTTTTGCCCTCCAGTGAAGAGGCAAAGGGTGTCCAGGCTGCCAGGGCCCAGGAAACAAGGTAAACCTTAGGCTACAATGGAGCACCTACAAAATACTCAGACTAAAGTCAGCTGCAACTTGAATCTTGCTGAAAGCCAAGCATCAATCTAAAGAATATTTACTGCATCTCTGCAATATGCCTGACATTTCATGAAATCATTTTTTTTTTATTTTGTGGAATTGGGGATCGAACCCACAGGTGCCTTTATCACTGAGCCTTATAACCCTGGCCCTTTTTACTTTTTTATTTTTATTTTTTATTTTGAGGATCTCACTAAGTTGCCCAAGCTCACCTGAAGCTTTTGATCCTCCTACCTCAGCCTCCTGATTCACTGGGATTACCAGGAATGTGTTTTTTTGAATCTGAAATACTTTTATGAAAAGGCATGCATTAGTCCAGTGCTTGCTATGTGGGATATAGTCACCACATAAAATCCATGTGAATCTTTACAGAGTCTTGAAAGAGGGGCTACAGACATCACCCCCATTTTGCAGATACGTAGAGTGAGACTCAGAAGAGCCAAGCCACATGTCCAGGATCTCCAAGGTAGCAAGTGGCAGGGCAGGGAATAGAACCCAGGTTTTCCCAACAAAAAGGCTATGTCCTTCAGGCCTATGATCCCAGCAGCTTTGGAGGCTAAGGCAGCACGATTGCAAGTTCAAAGCCAGCCTCAGCAACTTAGCAAGATGATAAGCAACTTAGCAATACCCTATCTCTAAATAAAATATAAGAAGTGCTAGGAATGTGGCTCAATGATTGAGTGCCCCTGAGTCTAATCCCCAGTTCTTAAGCCATGTGCTGTCTGTCCCTTCCTATGAGCAGAGGGCCCTGCACTTTAGCCTCACCTCCTCAGACATGCTTTTAGGAGCACATCCTACTTCCAAATGTCTCAACATGCTCACTTGACAAGTGGGAGGAACACTGGGGAGGCTCCTAAGCAGGCCTCCGGCTATGGGGGTGGACCCAGGATGCCCACCCTTGTCACACCAAGTTCAACCAACAGGTCCCACTCACTGTCCTCCAAAGCAAAGGCAGTCTGTGTAGAAAGGAGTCCCTTTCATGATGGTCCCTTAGAACTCCCGGGGGCTGCCTGGTGGCGACTAGGAGGGGACTGGGGGGATGTCCCTCCCTCTGGGTATTTGGGAGCCAGTGCCCAGGGAGCCTCCAGAGGATGATGATGTGGAACTGGAGCCACTGGCCCTTCCCTGTACATGATGAGCAGGGAGTGTGTTGATGGATATGCTGCTTTCACTATCCCGCACACCATTACCATCTAGAAGTTGGCAGCCTTCTAGGTGGGGAGGGATGGGGAGGGAATTTACTAACTTCCTCATGTGTGTGGTGGCATCCTTTACTCTTGAATAAAGGCCAGGGACCTGATTCACTCCTGGAGGCCCGAGAATAGAGGCACCGCACTCCCTGGGTCTCTCCCTCCCGTCCACCTTCCTCCTGCAGAGGTCTTGCCCTTGGCCAGGTCTCCTCCCCACACTTCTGGGGGTGCCAGGATGATGGGAACCCAGCTGTCCACCTTAACCACAACTCCACACTTCCCCATCCCATGGTCATGTACAGGGAGCAAGAAATGGACATCTTGGTTTGGGAGGGGTGAGGTGCAGGCGCCTCGAGGCCAAGAGGGAAGGGAACCCAGAGGGCTTCCTGGAGAGGAAAGTTAGGGGTCATTGCTAAGGGGTGAGTTGGGGACTGGGAAAAGCCTGGACAATGGCTGAGAGGTGGGGCCACCAGCGGATGTGATGGGCTGGGCGGGTTGAGAGGAAAGGGAGGGATGGGTGGATGCTTCTAGAACAGGCCTCCCCGAGTGGCAGCCCCTGTCCTCTCTACCCGCGCCCACTGATAAGGCCTGGGCAAGGACAACGGGGTCTGGAGGGATGCCCGAGGCTCATTCATTGCCCAGGGCCCTGGCGGGGAAGCCAGCTAGGAGGGCAGCACAGCAGGGTCCCCCCGAGCGCTGTTCTGGTTGACAAAGGCGGGCTGGGGGCAGGAGGGGCTGGAGAAGGTGACATTCTCCCTCTAGGCCATCGGTGGCCTGTTCCCCCCGCACTCAGGAGACACAAGACAGCTGTTCAAACACTGATCAGGGAGTGGGGCACCACGAGGTTGGGTGCTGGGAGGTGGGGAGGCCACCGTGACTGGGTGCGCTACGCCCCGTGTGTTTGGCCTGTGCTGGACGGGCACCTGCTGGGAGTGTGGGACGTGGGGCAGAACAAGGGTCTGTCCCCCTGTGTGCACGTAAGTGGGCTCATAAGTAAGACAGAACGGGCGTGGGGGTGTCGGTGCATGCATCATGGTGTGGGTGCGCATGGTCTGCGCATGTGCAGGTGGACCGACCCTGCCAGTCCCTTCTGCTCGGGCAGTGATGCTGGTGCAGGGGTGTGACATCCACGCTAGTGAACGTGCGCTGGCCCACACGCATGCATGTGTGTATGCGTGCTGCACTAGGAGCGCAGTGTGACAGGCCGACACGGTGGAGGCACGAGGCTGGCTTTAGTCTTGAAGCCCACGAATCCACAGGGCATTGTCCCTGTTGGTGCCCAGCGAGTCCCCAGGCCCATCACCTTCGCCCCTCACCTTGGAGAGGGCGTAGAGGTGGACCCATGTCCTCCCTAGAACGGTCTCCATGGACATCCATCCCATGCCTCTGCACCCCACCCCGGGCTGCGCTCACTCCAGAGGTGCAGGTGACGGTGGGGGCAGGTGGCAGTGGTGCCGGCAAGAGGCACGTCCGTGTGTGTCCCTGAGCCGCAGCCTGGCTGGAAAGCAGAGGGGACCTGATCCCTGGTCTCCATTAGCCAGATTCCCTGCCTGCCCTTCCAGGACAGTCCTCCAGAGCCACCAGAGCCCCGCCAGGGGGGACCCTGACCTCAGAGTTGGGGCACCCCAGGCTCATGGCCCTGGCCCGCACCCATCCCTTCCCACCTCGACCTCCTTCTTGGTGAAGAAAACACTGAGCTTCAGCCCTTCGGCGACAGAGGTGCCTGAGCCCTCCAGGTTGAGCGGGGATGGAAGGGACTGGTGTGGTTCCTCTCTCCTCCTGTCTCTGGGTCTCTCCAGCCAGTCATGCCCCCACTGCTCACACACTTTTTAAAATGTCAATAGACTGTCACTCACTTTTCTTGTTATACTTCTTAAAATGAGGGTTTCCTCTAGTCGATGGCGGGAGGTGACCTTGGAGTCACGGGCTTGGCATTATTCCTGTTGAGAGGAGATGGACTGTGGAGAGCTCATCAGCTTTCATAGTAACTATTTTATGTATAAGGATTTTCCTAATGTCATGAATGTGCCATGCCTGGCTTCTTTGTGCCCACTCTGGAGAGAAGGGGCGACTGAGCATGGCCCAGGTGGCGTGGCTTTCTTTACCCCGAAGCCCAGAATCCTAGAGGAAGTGACCTTCAGCAGTGTAATGCAACAGTTTCTAATTGCACACTGCTGGTTGTGGGGAGCTCACTCCCGACCAAGATGGCCCACCTCAAGTACAGTCTCCAACTCCTATCCTACCCTCACGGGCACTGGTACTGTTCTCTGAAGCGACGGAGGAAATCTCTCCAGAGTCCCACTTAGGGTCCTCCTAGGGATTCCTTCCCGCTCTGAAATACCCCCATTAGTCCTTTGAATCTCTCTCCATCCCTTCACCATTTTACTGAGTCTCCAAAATATACCCAGAATTCTCTTCCCCAAGATCAGGAAGAGCAATTGAGACTTCTGTGGGTTACCAAGACCAGTGTCTCCCAAGGTCACTTCTGAAATGTCTTCATTCTAGTCACATTTATAAGGATCTTATGTTCAAATGAACGTTGCAAGTGCTGGGTTAAAGAAATATTAGAAACTTCCTTTGCAGAAGACTTATCAGGGCCTTATATGACTCATGTACCTGAGACTCTCCAAACCAGATACAGGAGGTTGAGTTTGGGTGCATCTGGACTTGTCAGAAAGTCATGCTAGAAGGGACACGTAAACTGCTCTAGAGGCAGATCTGGATGAGAATTCCAACTCCGCCATGTGTTACCTTCGGGACCTGAAAATGCCTTTACCACTCTGACCTTCAGACTCTTCATCTGTCATGTGAAAGATCTTCATCTCTGTGCCTTGCTTGTTCGACAGGTGGAGCACAAGGGAAAGAAGTCAATCAGTTCCCAAACTGCCTCATCTGGTGCAGCTATCCCCAGGCACATCCTGGCTCAGGCCATCCTCAACTCCCCACACAGCCTCAAATGTACCAAGCCCACTGCTGCCTCAGGTCCTTTACACATGCTAAAAATCCACTTTCCAGCTACATCCATATGATGCATGGTAGGGGCTCAACAAACAATGCATAAACTGCTGTGAGATGGAGGCCCTTGGTGTCTTCCCCTGCTGGCCACCATCCTGCTCATGCCCATAATCTGATGAGGCCTGAAATCTTCCCTGTCCTACCCTGAGGCTGGAGCAAGCAGGACCTCCCACGCATGCACCTGAAAATCACCATGAAGGCAGTTTCCAGGATCTCCCGGGCAGGGAGGATGTCAGCTGGGAGCCACTGGGCCATGCCCAGGCCGTGCCCCAGGGCCCTGGACCCTGCTCCGGCTCATCTCTTCAATGGTGTCCCCTCTGCTGGCTGCCTGTGCTGGCCCCTGACTTAATCAATCTCGGACAATTGGCCACAGGCTTGTTTCCTTAAAATGAGGTCACCTTTAAGGATCTCTGACAGGACGTGGCCCCACATCCTCAGAGCAGTGGAGACATTGCAGCTCAGGTAAGTGAACATTCTCTTAAACCAAAAGGCTGGCAGGGGGCTCTCTTCTCCCCCAGGCTGAGTGGGCCTCTCAGGACCAGGTGAGGCATTCCCCGAGAGGGGACACTGTCTGTGTCACAGAAGGCTCCACTCAACCAAGTCTCCTCCTGCCATAGGTGGATCATATGTCTGATGTTCTCCTCCCACTTACTGCATCTTTGGTCTGAGGGGCCTGGAGTAAAACCAAATGGCCCGGGATTGAAACCCCTATGGGCCTCTTTTGAGCTGTGTGATCATTGGTAAGTTAATAAATCTCTCTTTGCCTCAGTTTCTTTCTTAAATGGAGACACTGGTGTGTCTCCTGGGTTTTTTTTTATGCAGAGCAGTCCCTAGCACATAGGAGGTGCTGCATCAACGTGGCTGCAATGACTATTAAGGCCATTTTTGGATGTTATGGGTGGAGTGGGGTGGGGAATTCAGGAAGGATCAGTGTGAACTCTTCTCTTAATTCATTTTCTTTTTTGTGGGAGGTACGGTGTCAGGGGCTAGAAGGAAATTCTCCTTCAAAGAATAGCCTGACATTTACAAGAAACAGCCCCCTGGGAGACATCCTGCCTGGGACACATCCTGCAGCTACCTATCTCCCTGGAACATCCTGTGGTTTTCAGGATCATCAGACATCTTGAAGCTGGCAGTTTTACCACCCACATCCAGCAATTCCTGTTTAGAGAGCTTCCCCATCCCCAGCATATAAATACCCCTGTGTGAAAAATAAAAGTTTGCAGCTTGATCAGAACTCCTGTCTTGCTGTCATCCTTCATGTCTCTTGTCCCTTCATTCCTCCCCACCCAGGTTCACCGCCCACGTTGATGTGTCCTGCGGGTCAGAATATTTGGCGCCCAAAGATTGGGGCTCGAGCCTTTGAGAAGGAACGCTGTCCTCCGGGGAGACTTGGCCAAGCGGAGCTCGCGATTGCCTTGGCAGACACGACCGAGAAACAGATCCAGGAGGAGAGTGGCGACGACGCACAGTGAGTGACCCACCATGGGACAAGAAGTTTTGTCACATGATTTGTTTTTGTCAGGCTTCAAGGAGGCCCTCAAGACACGAGTGGCACGTGTTAAGAAAAAGGACTTAAAATTATTCTTTTCATACATAGGAGAATTGTGTCCATGGTTTTCCCTTGAAGGGACCATTGATGGTAAAAGAAGGCTTAGAGTAGGAGACTGTTTAAAAGATTATTATGAATCCTTTGGCCAAGAAAATGTGCCTGTTCCCACCTTTTCTTACTGGAACTTAATGAAATTCTTAAAAGTTCACCCTTTGACAATGGTACCTTAAAACTTGTCAGGATTGGGGAAGAGGCTATGCAAAAGACCTCTCATCCCTCTCATCCCCCCTCGGCATGCCCTTCAGTTAGTATAGACATAGATCCTTCTCAGTCTCCCCAGGACCCTGGGAACCTTCCTGGACGAATTGCACTCAAAATCCCACCCTAATGAATAAAGCTCCAACAGCTACCAACCGCCTTTATCCAGTTTTAAATCTCAGAGACACATTGAAACCTGGGGAAGAGGCTACCTTGGAGAAGGAAGCAGCTCGCTACCATTCAGAAGACCCGCCACCTCTCAGGACCCTGCCACAGCCTATAGGACTTACCCATCCACCTCCCTCCTATATCCCTCCTGCCTTTTGTGCTCTGGCCCTTCAGGGGCCAACTGCCCCATCAGATATTTTTTCTCCACTTACCTTGCCTAACCTGGCTCCCTTGCACAAGTCTCTCCAACATAGACGGGAACAGATCCAACTTTTAAAAGAATTAAGATCCCTTGACTCTGAGCTCCGCTCATTAGCCTTAGGCACAGAGTCAACCCAAGGTGGCCCAAGGTGGTCTAATACAAAGGTTAAGCCAAACCATCAGCCTGTTCTCGCCTTCCCATTCAACCACAGGCAGATAGATAAGCCCGCCCAGGCTGAGGACAAAGAGGAGAATCAAGTGGAGGAAACGGATCCAGGGTTCATAGTTTGTCCCTGGTGAGCAGAGTTCTCTCTCTGCTTCTTCATTGCCATATGCTGAGCTGCTTTCCCACTCCCTACACTTCCCCCACTATGTTCTGCCTCACCTTGGCCCCAGAGCTATGCAGTTGGTGGTCAGTGGAGTGAGACCTGAAACTATGAGCTACATAAACTTGTCCTGCTCTAATTGTTGTTGTTAGATTTTTTTTGGTCACAGTGATGTAAAAGGCAACTAAAACACAGACTAATTTATCCAGTAGGGAATATTAAAGGCAGTACAGCATTTGAGATATGGCCTGGGTATATTTATCTGCTTTCAGCCTGATATACCATGGGGATCAGGAGCAAAAGCCAGGGTAGAAAGATTTAAAATAATTGCAGGGTTTCCAGAAATGAAAACTTTGTAATGTTGGGGCCAAGGATGGTGTGGTTGGTAAAGAGATTAGTTCCATTACACAGAAGTCACCTTTTGGCATCTCAGGAATGGGAAGGACACCACACTTAGCAGGCTCAATGACTTGTGGAGAGATTATCAGGGTGCCCTGCATGCAAAAGGCAGCCTCAGATTCCTATGTCCAGATTCATTTTGCTGTGTAACTAACATCATATGGGCTCACAGAGGCCATGGTCTAGGTGGGTCTGGCTACTGTCTTCATTCTCAGCTGACCTTGTTATTGTCCATGTGATGCTGGTTATCAGGCTTACAGAGTGAAGAGTTGAGGGGTTGTGAAGGTTTGCATTTATACTTCAGAGGAAACGCTGGTGACCAGGATGTGCATATCACATTCAGAGTGCAACCCACTAACCCCAGAAACAGTGATTTATCAAACTATAAGAGTGGAGCCAGTGTTGTGGTGGAGGTTTGCAGTGGCAGGCCTATGAACACCTGCTCAGGTAAGTGAAAGTCAGTGAGCACAGAAGCTCTAGGGAGTGGTCCCACATAAGACCAAGCTGGAGGGGTAAGGATGCTCAAGTTCTAGGGCACCCATATTACACCATCAGGTGCCCTAGTTTCACAGCTGGAGCACTAGACTTAATGGAGCACTAGACTTAACGTGTGCCCTGCTGTGCTTTTTCAGTCTTCTCCTTACTGCTGTCCTCTTCTTCCCTTTGGGGTTAGTTGTGTTTCCCCTGCATATATGTATCTTTGAAATGTGTTAACTTTTTTTTTGATTATTAATGAGGATTGCAGCCAATGCAGCTACAAAATGTTTGATTCTGCTGCTTTGCTTCCACTCATGAAAGTCAGTAACTGAAGAGGCAGAGAGGTGGGAGAGGAAAAGGCTTCATTGGCAACAATTCAGCATTTCAGAGATGAATGGCTAGCTCCTGGTTTCATCTTGCTTAGTACTGCTGAGTGAAAGTGTATACAGTGTGTAATGTGGAATTGTTCTCGCAGTCTTGGGCAGGTGGACACAAGCACAGTTTACTAGTGTTGACAGACTGTCCTTCAGAGGGGTCTGGAGTCATGGCTCAGTGGTAGAGAGCTTGCCTGGCATGTGTGAAGCACAGGGGTCAATTCTTAGAACCATATATAAATCAATAAATATTGATAGACAACTAAAAATAGATGTCAGTAAGGAGCTGGGGATGTGGCTCAAGTGGTAGCGCACTCACCTGGCATGTGTGCAGTGCTCGGTTTGATCCTCAGCATCACATAAAAATAAAGATGTTGTGTCTGCCCAACACTAATAAATAAATATTAGAAAATTCTCTCTCTCTCTCTCTCTCTCTCTCTCTCTTTCTCTCTCTTTCTCTCTCTCTCTCTCTTTCTCTCTCTCTCTTAAAAAACTGTTATTTAAAGAAGTTGGGATTCTGTGGGTTATATCTGGGTCCAGTGGACCCTGACACATCCCAGACCTGTGAATCTAAGATAATGTGATTTTTTATATGCTTGCAATTCTGAAGGTGTGTATGTCTGGTTTCCCTCCTAGGCAGTGTCTTCTGTTCACTTCTGCCAATACCTTTTAATTTGGACATTTCCTGTGACATAGTAAGGTGGAGTGCCCAGTGCAAGGGCCCTTTTAACTGACTTTCGTGCTTTTAACTGACTCTATGGTTAGTCATTAAAATAGGGTTGAGGATGTGGGGAGAAAAGAAAGCTATACTCATGAATTAAAAAGAAGAGAATGGCAGAAAAAAAAAAAACGTTCAATTCAGGGTTCAGCGTCACTGTGCTCCCTTGAGTCTCAGAAGAGACTTTGGGCAAAAACTATTGAGACTGCACTGTTGATATTTGTGGACTCTTGGAGTCCAAATGCTTGTTTATTTATTTATTTTTAATTATTTATTGCTGTGAGACAGACATGAGCTTTTGGGGACAAGGGATAGATGTTCTGGCATTAACATTTGGTGTTCCTCTTCCCAGCTGAAGTCATTATTGGAAGGTGTTGGAAGCTTGTGGAAATTGGGGCCCATTTGATGAAAATTACCACATTGAGGTTGTGCCACTGATGGGGTACTGGGACTCTAATGCACTTCTGTCTCTGTCTCTCTCTGCCTTCTAGCAGCCATGAGGTGGTCAGTTTTCCTATGCCATACACTCTTGGCCAGATGTTCTGCTTTGCTACAGGTCCAGAGGTAAGAGGGCCAAGTGACCATGGACTCTAATCTCTGAAACCATGAGCCAAAATAAATCTCTGCACCTTTGAATGTGGTGATCTCAGGTATATTATCACAGGTTTGGAAAGTGATTAGGACAGCTGCTGTCCAAAATATAAGAGGCCCCAGACCTTCCTCTAACCAGATTCACCTCTTCTGTCTGAATGTAACACAGAAAAGCTGACAATTTACTCACTAATCTTTTGACCAACAAACATGCCAGTAATATCTTCAGGTTAGAATTTGGGCATGTAATGATGCCAAAGGTCTCTTGTGTGAGAACTCTGCAGACCCCATTCAGAAATTGGAGCTGATGTGGCTTAGGGGGGAGCCCAGGTGAACAAGCCCAGCCCTGGCATTGGAACACACATTGCACAATGGTCTGGCTTTCCAGCTAGAAGACATCCATCTGGGCTGATGGTAGATACTCAAAAGAATCTATTTGGGGTGATTCTCTCTTTTAGAAACCCCTTAAATGTCCCAGAGTACCTTCATCTCCAGAAGCATTATCTGAGAGTACTCTCTTATTATTTGAAGAGTTTTCTCTATATTGAGGAGTTATTGAGTGGCTGGCAAGTACCTTTCAGTTTTATAGGAGGGAATGTGCTCTCTCCTTTGCACTTTTATATTTTCTTACATTTTCAACAGCAAGGTATGTGCCTGAAATCTGCATCTTCACCCCTCTACCTCTGTGTGCAGGGCCCACAAGATAAATCCTTGAACTGGGTGTGTCAGTGTTCAGATTATGTATGTAATGTTCTGTATGTGTATGTGTGTTTGTTTGTTTGTGTGTGTGTGTGTGTGGGTGTGTGTGACACAGAAAGAGAAAGAGAGAGAGAGAGACAGAGAGAGAGAGACAGAGAGAGAGTGAGAGAGAACACAAGAACTTGTCCCTCTAGCACCTGGACTTTGTGCTTTCATGTGTTTCATGTGTATAGGTATGGAAAGCATATGAAACAAGACACAATAATTTCTCCTGTGTAGGACTGTTTGGTTGTCGTGTGTAAATATTTTCTGAGTGATTTCTTTGGTCATTGTTGGCTGAGTACCTTTCTGGCAGGACATGTGTTTAGGGTTTTAGTGGTGCATCTGTAGGTGTTGTTTGCATTGTGGACTCTTGTGAATGCATTTGAGAGGACTTAGGATGTCGTCTTACTATTATGTGTTGGATCTGTGCATTTTCAGATTTTAGAATGTATGTGTATGTTCATGATGTCTAGGTCAGAATTTAGGGACATAATCTTTGGTGTTCAGAGATTTGGAGAGAATGGAATCATGGGGTATCTTGGAGTGTTTGGAATTATGTATATGTGGCACATAGATGTGTATAGATTCTGTTGATAATGTCTCAAGTGGACTGCTGTGTATTTTCTTGTTTAGGGCTTTGAGATGATCATGTTATTCTTGGGAATGGAGGGGTGTCTTTTATGAGTATGTAGGAGGAGTTAGCAGTGTCTGTACGTCTGAGATTTGTTGTTGAACTTCATATTCTAAGGCATTCGGTGTATGTGCATGTTTGCAACATAGAGGTGATTGTAAATGTTTTCTTTTGAGAATACAAATTGTTTTCATGTTAATAAGTAATTTGTTTGCTCCATTAAGTAACTGAGGGAGTGTTTGTGTGATTGCTTTTTGGGTGATACTGATTGATGTGTGGTCTGAAGATATGTGTATCTGAAGCACACCAGATACTCTCAACCAAAATACCCTTGCCATAATTAAGCTTCTTCTCTTGTCAGATCAGCAGCAAGTATGCAAAGATTACTGTGGTTGGTAGCTTCCTCTTTCTTGTAAATGCCAGATTTTTTTTTTTTTTTTTTTTTTTGGTAAATACGTGTGAAACCTCTGTCTGGCCTAGAGAATGGAATGAAAAACACTTGTCAAGTGAATTTGAAGCCCTTTTCCCCCATGGGACATAAATTCAAAATATTTTGAAATTATCTGTCCCTTGAATGTTTCAGGAATGAGCCACACTCTGTACTGGTTGGCAACATCCAATAAACCTGCTTTCTGAAAATTCCTGGTATCCAGCCTCTTCAGTCCTACTTCATGTCTATTTTAAGTGTTTCTTGGAGGCGACTGGAATATGTGTGAGAGTTTGTAAGTAAGGTTTTTGATTGGAATTGTTTGGGTTTTGCTGTGCATTTGTTTTAATTTGGGCATGAGGAACTCTGGGTTTACACTCAGGCATCTGGAAGATAGGAAGTTTATGCTATTGAGGATTATCAATTATCAATTATCCTGATACCTGGACTTTAGCTCCAATCAGTGAAACAAAAATCTCTGGGGAGTACTCTCAAGCATTGGATTTGTTAAGCTTTCAGGGAGGTTCCTAGATGTTATGATTAGTATAAAATAAATGTTAATGGACCAAGGTCTTGAGTACATATCATATATTTGTATTCTGGCTTTTATATATGTTTAAGGCTTGAATAGATTTCTTTTCCTTTTGTACTTGGGATTGAACTCAGGGGCTCATAACCACTGAGTCACATCCCCAGTCCTATTTTGTATTTTATTTACAGACAGTGTCTCACTGAGTTGCTTAGCACATCAGTTTTGCTGGGGTTGGCTTTGAACTCACAATCTTTCTGCCTCAGCCTCCTAATCTGCTGGTATTGCAGACATGTGCCACCTCACTCAGCTTAAATAGATCTTTAATTTCTCCCAACTTTTATTTATTTATGTTAAAGATGGGTATGATGCCACTTGCTTCTCAACACTGTGATGAGAATTAAATGAAGTCATAAATAGTTGGGACTTGTTGCCTAGTGAGTGCTCCATAAGCCAGGGGGATAACAGACCTTTGTATTTTTACAAAGACAAAAAGTGGGCACCCAGTATTTTGTCTGTTGGCAAAGACTTGAACAACTTAGCAGAAATCAATTAAAAAAAATACATAAAAGGAGTGGTGAAGGAAATGTTGCTCAATTGTGAAGCATGCTGAATTTCAGTCACAGGTGCCAAAAATGTCATTTATATTAGGACATTATATTAATTTATTAGTATATTCATTTGTGACATATACATGTATGGGCATAACATCATTGATCAGTCTCATTTCTCAGTGCCTGAATCATCTCTGTTATCCTCTCTTCCATTAATCTAAACTCAACTATTCTCTCTCCAATTTTTTCGTGATCCACTTTTTTTTCCACTCCATTTTCCTTTTTACCTTTCACATATCAGAGAATGCACTTGAAAATTGACTTTCTGCAACTGATTTATTTAATTTAATTTGATGTTCTCCAGGTTCCTCCATCTCCTACAAATGATATAATTCCTCTCTTGTTTATGGCTGAGTAGAATGAGTAAATTTGTGAAAAGATGTGTAGATGCTATTTTTTGGGTATGTCACCTGCCAGAACACAGAACCTTGAGTTTCCAAGCTCAGACTGTCATTGTGTGAGCCAGGGAATGAAGATGCAGGAATAATGAGGTCTCATGTGAACCATTTGAGGTCTTCCGATCTGTGACTCTTACTGCTTGTACATGCACCAAACAGCCTGGTAACTTCCAGAGTGTCCTTTATTGTCTGCATTGATGACTAACCTGTTTCAGGGGTCTGTTTTCAGTACAGTATTGTTCTCAAGAGAAGGGAATCAATGTGAAGGTAAAATCTCCTGATTCTCCAGGTGTCAGATATAGGATATGGTTCCTTCTCACAATTCTTTCCCTTTTGTCCATTCATGAAACTGCCTTTACCAGGTTTACATTAGTCCTCTATTCATGTGGCACCTTTGTATTCATCCTGGCCCTGAGCTCTGGTTGGGACAGAGAATCTAGAGTCAGAGCAGACCTGGTCCCAGTGGCCAGGTGAACTTAATTATAATTATTATTTTTTTTTTTACTTTTCAGGGATTCATGTTCCCAAGTTGTGAAATGAGATTGACAGCTAGTAGTGGTAACATTTAATGACATCAGGAGCCATTGATGACCATGTACTGGACTATTGTTTTTGAGACTTTTATCCCTGCCCTCTTCAATGGCAATAAGAACTCCATGAGCAGAAGCCATGTTTACACTCATGTTGCAGAACAAAGATGCTCAGCTGTGTCGAGTTAATTTGATTTAGGTCACACAGCTAGCAAATGGCAACTTCATTGTAGCTGTGGGAACAGAGGGGAAGAAATGCACAACTGAGCATTGTAAAGCATTGGCACATAATGATCAGGTTATAGAGCAGTAAAAGGAGGTACAGGTGCAATGGAAGGCCTGGCTCTAACCAGGGTATAGGCAAGGACTGAGGAGGAGATAGCAGAGTCCAGAGTACAGGGTAGACGCAGGCTTCACTCATACCATAAAGAGGTAGCTCAGAGAGTAACACCACAGGAGGCCTGGGCCTGCCTTGCATTGATGGGGCCAAGTGGGTGGTTCCCAAATTTGACATGTAGAAATGCAGAATATGAGGATTGTTCTTGGCAGAAAGCCCCTAACTACTTTCTGTTGTATGTGCATGTACATAGGCACATAGAGAGAGAGATGCCCAGAGAGTTGATAACCTGTGTAAAAATCAGAGAACTGTTCATAATGGAGGAACAATTGAAAAGACAATATTATCATTTGAAATATACTTTAGTCGGATTGGACTGCTCTAAGGGAGTTCTAGAAACTACATACTTTACAAGCAAAAACAAATTTTATTTGTGGACTTCTGAAAGCTCAGATTTCTAAGATCAACTTGCCAACAGATTTATTGACTATTGAGATCCTGCTTTTTAATAGAAAGCTGTAATATGAAGGTTTGTGTCCCTTTGAGTATCTTGGTTGAACTTCTCTCCATTAAGGTGATGGTATGAGAAGGTGAGTCTTTGAAGAGGTGTTGAGTTTCTGAGGCTGAAGACTTCATCAGTGGAATTAATGCTCTAATGAACAGGTGCTACAGGCTAGCTGGCGTCTTCCACCACATTATGACACAGCCAGAAGCTTCTACCCATTATAAATTTTCTCAACAAGCATTGAATAGCCTTGTGCCTTGATCTTATACAATGTGAAAAATGAGTGTCTGTGCCTTATAAACCACCCAGTCTACCATAAATTATTATAGCAGCTTGATGAGAGTAAGGAAGTGCACCATGTGTGTCCTCACCGGATAAATTGAGAAGTTTCTTTGCAGCTCTCTTTTAATAAAGGACAATAATCCCATTCCATAGCTCTACCCACATGACTGAATAACCTTCAAGACCCAACCTTTTTCTGCCTAGGCTTGTGATAAACTACCACAATATTACAATACATATTCACACAGGGTCTAGGACTGGTCATTTTGCCCCAAGTGTGTATAGCCAAGCTTCTGAAATGGGGATCTGGAAGTAACTGTCAAGTCCTCTATGTGTTCCTGGCAATAAACTTTCAAAGAATTCTTCAGTGCCTATTAATGGTCGTATCTGTGTATTCACCAGGCTGCTCACTCAAGATAAGAAGTGGCCGCTTCCATTGTAAACTCCAGTCTAATGGAGAAAGCATAAAACCCGTGTTGTCCCTTGCTGCACTGACACTAAACATTGAATATGAATCCTGGGATCCTTTATGTCTAATTACTGATCAGTAAATATTACATTGCAACAAGCATGTGGTAAAAAATTTAGGTAAAATATTTTTCACATTGGAGAAAAAGATCCTGGAAATCATGCAAGCTTAGGAAACTAATTAGGGGCTGGGAATCTGGCTCAAGTGGTATCATGCTCATCTGGCAAGCGTGGGACACTGGGTTCTATCCTCAGAACCACATAAAAATAAAATAAAGATGTTGTGTCCCCTGAAAACTATATATATATTTTTTTTCAAAGTTCTCTCTCTCTGTCTCTGTCTCTCTCTCTCTCTCTCTCTCTCTCTCTCTCTCTCTCTCTCTCTCTCTTTAAAAAAAAAGAAAAACAAAAAGATATTAGTCACAGAATAATGTGGTTCATGATTGGGTTGTCAGACTCTTACCTGTTTGGCTTGATATTTGTTATTGATTTAATTATATGTTTTCAACATGGTTGTTGTTTATGTGGTTCAAATAAAACCCATGTTAAAGACTCAACTCTATTCCATCCCCACTAACCTTTTCCCATTGCCCTTCATGAACATCTGTTTTAATTGTTTTTAGTATATATTCTTACTGTTTCTTGTTCTGGTAGGAGTCAATAACAATAATAAGTTATTAGGTAAATTTCTTTCTTACCCAAAAGGGAGTGCTCCTGTATATCCTGTCTGCCCCTTATTTATTATTCAATGAAACAACCTGGAAAACACCCCACATATGCAAAAATCTTACCTTTCCATGGTGTAGATAGACCAAAGTTGGAACTAAACAAATGATGGACATTTGGGCTATTCCTGAGCTTTATGTATTAACAATATTTCTGTATTGAATAGCTCTGTGAATCTATTTTATATTCTTGCAAAAGTACATTGGATGTTCAGTCCTGCAAGAAATATTGCTTTATCAATAGCTACTTTTTATAATTTCAAGTAATAAAGCCCAATTCTTTGAAAGGTTAGAACATTTTTTCTTTCTGCCAGAAAGTATACAAGTTCATGCTTTCTGTACATGTCCCAGTAGACAGAGGCCACATTTTGGATATTCTTTGCACTATTGCAGAATGCTGGTAATGCCTTCTTTTTCTGTGGGAACCATTTTATCTTTCTGTAATTTTTTTTTCTTTTTGCATATGATTGATACCATGTCATGGTTACAGAAGAAAACATCAGTGTCCTACCCTTAATAAATCCATGGCTTGGTGAGAGTCTGATGCTGAAACCAATAATTTCTTCCCAGTACAATGATCACCAAGGACACAATGCATTTTGGTAGTTTGTGTCTCCCAAAAAATTGATCTTTGTAATCTAAGTCCTTATACCTATGGGCTGAGAGATTTAAATATTGTTTATTTATTTTAATGATCACATTTCAATAGTGATAACATCATTTATTTTTTAGTTAGAGGTTTTTCTATTTATTGAATTTTAGAAAGACCTGAGGACATGAACCGTATAATAAGAATTCCTGGAACATCTCAAATATTTAAAATAAATGCCTTAGAAAGTAATGCATCTGTATAATTATTCAGCATACAGTAATAAATATAAGATCATATCAGGTCACATACATGCAGAATACCCACAGGAAACAAGGAACCACAGTCTCTGATGTGACAATATATGGTTGAATGTTGCCAAGCAAGAGCTTCTGGGGCTGAGGTGTATGTAATAGAGAACACTCAGCAGGCAGATGGTAAAAATGGAGAAGACCCCACTCCAAACCTGTGAAAGTAGATTATTAATTTATATTTGATGTCATCTCGAAAATTCTGAGACAAAAACATCTGTAACTATAAACCCCATAATTATCAGCATCCCTAGATATGTTACGGCCAAGATACCAATGGTAAAGTTCTTGGGTTAGATCTTGTGCTAGAAAAGATACGTGAAGTTGCAGAAGAAAATTATGGTGTTAGCTGAGATCTCAAGATGAACTTCAGAGGAAATGTTTCTTATACTAATAAAATAATATATTTTGTTGATCTTTATTTTCAAATTCCATATTAATAGTATATATCTTAAGAGAAAATGAAACAGAAGCCCTTATTTCAAATAGTGTCATCTTTATCAATCTCAGCCTATCCTATTCCTAGGGATATATGTGGATTCACCCAACACACATTTTTCCCACTTCAATTATCAACTCTCTCTAATATTCTCCAGGTGCCATTCGAATATTATTACCAAATCATGTCTGGATTGTGTAATAGTAGCTGTGCTCCCACTGTACATAGCCTTTCTTATAGATTCAGAATTACCATATATTATCAAAATATTTCTTGATATTATCTTCTTTTGAGATTTTCTGAGGTAGAGTGTTAAGTTGATTTCATCTCTCTCTTCTTGATTAAGCAGTAGGAATATATTGAAAACTCTACAATTTTCAATGAATTGAAATGGAATGATTGTACAAAAGTAAAAATTGCTACCTTCTCATAAAATGAATCTCAATCTAGTAGGTGTGCACATAGATGTATTTTTAGATCTATCTTTTGACCATTTATTATCAGACTTAATGCCTTTAATATATCATCTAAGATGACACTGAGAAGCATATCCTCTAAGATGATTTTTTAATTTGCATTTGTAGTCTTTTATTGAGTTCAAGTGTTATGTTGGTGCTAAATCTGATCATCTTGTATTACATATATGGAGTCTTATTACATATATTCTAGAGCTATTGTGTATGAAAGAAGAACAAGGATCAAATATGGATGTGTTTCTGAAATAAAAAGTACTCAGTAGAAATGCTGGCCATTATCTTTTAATTATGTACTTTATCATCTATGTGATTTAATAGATTTAAATCTTTTCTTTTCATAATGGCTACATATGTTGTGGATTCAAAGTATTTTCATGATATTAAAATTTTCTAGCAATATGTGTAGAAAGCTCTTTGACAGTATTTAAGGCCTGTCGTTGAATCCCCAATGTAGCTATCCACCTTGCATATATGCTATTATCATGACCAGAAAAACTATCTTAAGTGACCAAAGTCCAGCTATTGAATATCAGTAGAAATATATTATTATTGTTTTCTCCTTAGTCATCTGGAATAAAGGTGTAATTAAAGTCACAGTTCAGATAGACTCAAAGTCATTCCATTGTAAGGTTTTTAAATTAAAGGACAAGAATTTGACGCAAGCCTACAAGACAAACTTCCATAAGAGTCCCAATATTCATCTGCTTGAAGTAAGTGATGCATTTCTCCAGTTAAGAAACCATGCATAAAATTGATACAAAAAATTTGATGTTAATCTGATGGAATACTTTTTATACAAGGAATGTTGGATTTTAAGTCAAGTACCTGAAATAGTAGGTATGTATTTTAGCTTTTTTCCAGCCACATATTTAAAAATACCAGTCATCAGGGCTAAGATTGTGGTTCAGTGGTAGAATGCTTGCCTAGCACATGTGATGAACTGTGTTCAATCCTCAACACCACATTAAAGGAAAATAATAAAATAAAGTGTAAACAAGTTTTGAAAATTAAAAACAGTCATGAGAAATCCATGTAAATAAGTCTAAATCATTCCATGACTCTTTAGACCTTACAGATCTAAAAGCCATGACAGTAAGGGAAACCAAAACAGTGAAACATTCATGAACATAGGATACCATTTAAAAATTTGTGGTAATGTAGATACTTGGCTAAAACATCAAAGAATTTACTTCCATTTATTTTTATTTTTACCTGGAATCTACTCTTTGCACTTGGATATGAGACCCATTATTATAACTCGGCATGTGTACATAGTGTGTAATTATCAGATCAGGGTAATTTTCATCTCATTAAAATTATTATTCTGTGTTTGAAACTTTCTAAGTTCTGGCTATTTTGATTTATTTAAGTAGTTTTTATACAATGTAATCACCTTATTGTGCTCTAAAACCTAAGAGTTACTTTCTGGACTTAATTGTTTTTTGCACTCCCTACACACAATCAGTCAGTTTCTCATTCTTATCATTAATCCGGGAAGTGTTTTGGTTCTCAGTTTCTGTGTGATTAACTTTTCAGCTTCAACACATAAATGCCACATGCAGTATTTGTGGAAAAATAAATGCCACTACTAGGAAAAATAAAATATTATTCTCAATTAATAATTATGGAAATTGGCATAAACCTCTGCATTCACTCATTCAATGTTTAGAACTTGTCTACAATAATAACTATGGAAAAAAGAATAAAATATATAAATCAAATGTCCATATGTGTTTAACATTTTATGGGTCATATTTGGTCACTGGGAACAAGTGTTGTGACATCTATTTTTATAAAAATGACATATTCTAATTCTTATAACTTTATTTATAATAAGGGAATATATTATAAGTATGTTTTTATATTGTAAGTTTCAACAGATCCATAGCACAATGGAATAAATAACTTTAAAAATTGTATAAGAGTTGGCTCAGTGGTGCAGGCCTGATATCCCAGTGGAAAAAATATTTTAAGAAAAAAAAATTTAAAAAATGGGGATGTATCTCAGTGTTTAACCACCCAAATGCACTCACCCTCTACCCCTTCTCCACCTGAGATGCCCATCACAACACATGAAAGAACAGTATCTCAGTCTGCCACCTATCCAGCAGTTCTCCTTTCACAGCCCATCCGAACCCATTTCTCACTTGATGCCCATCTTTTCATGCCACCCTGTGAGTATGCATTGGGCCTGAACTAAGCCACACCAGCACAACTGGTTGCTAAGGTCCAGGTGGCAGGTATCCCTCATTCATTCCACTGGGACCTTATATTTTTTTTTTAAATGGGTTGCTAATAATTCAAAATGACAAGTTTATGGCTGAAATTACAGCTCAGTAGTAAACAAATTTCACATGTGCCTGTCTCTGTGTTCCAACTCCAGCACCTAAAAAAACACAGACAGGCCTAATGGCACATGCCTATAATCCCAGTGACTATAGAGGCTGAGGCAGGAGGCTCACAAGTCTAAGGACAGTTTCAGCAATCTAGTAAAGCCCTAAAAATCTGTCTCTAAAATTGAAAAAGGTTTGGGGATGGTTATTCAGTGATTAAGCAATCATAGATTCAGTCCCCACAACCAAATACAAAAACAAACCCAAAGTAAAAGTGAAAAAATAATGTATTCCCCAATATCCTTTGCAGGTAGGAGTCTCTGTGATTTTGTGCTGGCCAATGAGATAACATTGAAAGCAACTGGGACTCTAGCTCTTTGTTTTTTTTTCCTTTTTCTTTTTCCCCTGATTGCTGTATAAAATGGATGGCACAATGAAAAACAGGAAGGGCCCTGGGGCATGATGGAATAGCTAGATAGCCATAACAGCCCAGACTACCAATCACTGGGCTTTTTGATTTTCAAGTAAAAGGAAATATTTTTCAGTATTTGATGGGTTTACTTTTCCAGTACTGGAAAGACAGATGCATTGATTTTCCTCCTTGTTCTGCTTACTGTTCATTGTCTTCAGGTTCAGGAACAATGTAGGTGAAGAAAACCAGCCATCTTTGTCACCAATTGTTATACAGGTCTCTGGGGATGGAAGGAAAGTACAACACAGAACCTCTATAGTACCTAATCTGAGCCATTGGGACAGAGTTAGACCTGAGTCATCTCCAGGGTCCCTCATCTGCTGCAGAATGTTCACAGAGAGTATCTTTCCTCTTGACACCAACACTCAAGTCCAAAATCTCAGGGCTCCCATGGTTCTCCTGAGAACTATTCCACAACAGGCTGAAACTGGTCCCAATCTCCATTCCTGCACTGATGGGCCATTGGGAAAGTGAGTTTAAGCAAGCTTTACTGTCCCCAATTTTCAAGTGTGTCTTCTCCAAAAAAAAAAAAAAAACTTGAAACTAAATGAGCACTGAAGGAAGAAGTTAGGTTCCAAGGACTGAAGAAGATCCCTGCCACCATAGAAACCTAGGATTTGAAAAAAAATTCCAATTTAAGTGAGGTGGCAGGTAAATTATAGACCTTGACATAAAGCAATAGCCTTACAACAAAATGTCAGGTGTGGGCATGGAAGTATGTATGAAAGACTGACTTTCACAGCCTCCACAACAGGTAAACATGAATACTAAATTTGTAACACATAACATAAGAAAAAGGAACCACATTTTTTTCTTACTTGCCTATTTTTCTTTCTTTATTCTTTTTTTCTTTTTCTTTTTTTTTCTTTCTTTTTTTCTTTTTCTTTCTTTCTTTCTTTCTTTTTTTTTGTACAAGGGTTTCAAACTAGGGGAACATAACAACTGAGCCTCATCCTCAGATTTTTTTAATGTTATTTTTTAACTTTTGAGAAACATTGTTAATCACAATATTGAGGTATTCTTATATCAAACAAGCCATACTACAAAGGTTCCAGAGCTAGAAAGAAAATCCTGCAATCCCAGAGTGTTAAATATGTCTGTGAAAGATGAGCCACATGGACACAATGTAGAAGATCAAATGGGTGGAGTGGGCATGGCTCTGCAGAACAGTGCAGGTAAGAGCCAGATGCTGGGTGGAGCCTATGAAAAAAAGTGGAGAGGACATAGTGGCGCTTAGTTGTTTGGCAGAGTTGGTGAGGCAGAGTCAGGCTGAGTGAGTGGATCCCAACTCATAAGAACAGTGGATGGGGAGAAGACAGGGGAAGCACGTTGGAAGCAGCATCCCACCCGGGACCCCTTAGGTGAGCAGAGCCTAGGAACCAGGAGATGCAGTGATGAAGGAGCAGAGGGCATGGTCTCTAGACAATGATATTTGTAATAAACTCTTCAAAACCTTTTGTCAAGAATATCCGGGGAGAGCACTGTTTGGCTCACAGAAGCAAATAGGTAATGGCAGAATATGAGCCACCAGGACCAGACACTGATTTATAGAGAAAGATACTTTCCAAGAACCTCTCATGTTATCCTGACTCGGTGCCAAAAAATTATCCCCAGGTCCTACCCTGAAATCCTGAACTGAGGTCCCAAACTGGTAACCAGAGAAGCGCACCTAGCTCCAGGTTTTTGTTGGTTGGTTGTTCAGGTTTAAAATTTGCTTGGGGTCTGAGGCTGTGGCTCCGTGGTAGAGCGATCGCCTAACAAGTACAAGGCCCTGGGATTGATCTTCAGCACCACATAAAAATAAATAAATAAATAAATAAATAAATAAATAAATAAATAAGATAAAGGTATTGTGTCCAACTACCACTAAAAAATATTTAAAAAATTTGTTTGGAATTAGAGCGCAATTCTTTTTTTATATTTATTTTTTAGTTTTAGGTGGACACAATATCTTTATTTTATATTTATGTGGTGCTGAGGATCGAACCCAGTGCCTCACACATACTAGGTGAGCCCTCTACCACTCAGCCACGACCCCAGCCCTAGAACGTAATTCTTAAGATTCAGGAAAGTTTGCACAAAAACTCAGGTTTCTAACTGTCCTTCAAAGTCACCAGGAGATCTGGCAGCCCCAGACTGAGTTCTTACACAGCAAGAATCGCTGGCACTGTCCTGCCAGTTTCCATGACTCCGGAGTGCAGCCGAGTCCTCTTTGCCCCTTTTGTGTCTGGCCCTGGAGGCCTTGAGTGTTGCTAACACACTAAGGGTTAGATGAGCTGGGGCAGCAGGCAGGAGTCAGCATGGAACTTCTGGTCCAGCCCTGCTTCCTGCTTGCTGTGTGACTTTGCTCCAGTCACACCACCTCTCTGTGCTTCAGTTTCCCTATCTGTGTGGAGGCCAATAGACTAGATCAGTGGTTTCCCACTTTAAGCCAAGGCAAGGCCGAGAGGTGGGCTGCCTTGCCTCCCTTCTCTCCTTTCTGAATTAGGCCTGGGAATCAGATTTTGCTTAGGTGACTCCCTGTTTATCCAGGGTTCAAAAATTGCTGGGTAACTACTGCTGTTAACCCCATTGCTAGGGCCTTGAGGTGTATTACAACAGAAAAGAGACAATACCTTTTTTATTTTTATTTTTTTTGTGGTAGTGGGGATTGAACCCAGGGTACTTTACTGCTGAATTCTATCCACAGCCTCCACCTCCTTTATTTTTGAGACAAGGTCTTCTAAGTTGCTGAGGCTGGCCTCAAACTGGTGATCTTCCTGCCTCAGTTTCCTGAGCTGCTGGAATTACAGGCATGCGCCAAGGCTTCTGGAACCTTAATGTGTTTATAGATAGGAATGACGGAATTTGATGAGCAGCATTATTCTCCTACAAAGAGAGGCTCTCCTCCCCTGTTTTACAGATGAAGAAAGTGAAGTTTTGAGAGGCTGAGTAACTAGCCAGAGGTCACACAGCTACAAGTGGCCAAGAGCCCATGTTTGTGTCATTGCAGACAGTGAGGCCCTAACTACTTTTTCTGTCCCTTAGGTGGCTTGTGAGGAGGTGGGTGTAGAGAGGTGCCCTACAGCAAAGGGGAGGCCAGTGCCCTGGGAGACCCTGCCACCTCTTGCACTAGCCCTCCTTGCAGGCCATTGGCACACACAGGGAAGTCCCCCTCTGGCTGTGTGCTCAGGACCAGGCTTCTCTCCCCCAGGGCTGACCCGGGCTGGGCTCCTGGGCTCCAGGTGATCAGGAGGTCTGGCAGCCCTGGACTGAGTTCTTGCACAGCAAGGGTCAGTGGTCCTGTGCGCTGCCTTAGGATGGGATAGGGAGATGCACGCGAGGCCCATCGAGTCAAAAAACCCTTTTGGTTCTTTGCAGGTGTAATAATTGCTCACCGAGCTCCACAAGCCACATTTTGCAGCCCAGACAACTGCTGTGGTTGTTACGAGAAACCTGAAAAATGGGGGTTCTTGTAGTTCTCAGGACCCAGGGTGTCCTGTCTGAGTCTTGGTTCTCCCATGTGAGAAAGCATAACCCCTGTCCATTCCCACTCCTAGCCTGAGTCCCTTTGATGGAAAGGGCAAGTGTAACCTCCTCTGCCAGGCTCCCCCTGCAGCTCATCCCTTCTGCAGCTCCTCTCAGGAAAGGGGCTGAATCCTCCCATTTAAAGGAGATATCTGTAAAGGTTAATGTTATAGGCTCTGGCCAAGGTCCTCAGCTGCTGAGGGCTGGGCTTGTGACTGTTTCCAAGGCCTCGTCCATCCCAGGCCTGGGTTCCCAATGGCTGGGGGAGCCTGGAACCAGCCAGGAACTCCTGGCAGCCTCTAGCCAGTCCTAGGGCGCAGGCTGCCCTTCCTGCACTGGCTGCTTCCTGAGTGCTCTGGGCTCCAGGGAAAAAAACGTGGGTTCTCAGTGAGCCCCACAGCCCTCCAGGAAGGAAGACATTGCTTTCTTCCTCCAGGTGGGGCCTGGGCCTGACTCTCCAGGGCAGAGTGGAGGGCTGTAGGCTCTCGGGCCTGCTGAGATCACCCTTCCCAGGTGGCTCCTGGGTGGGATGTGTGTGGAGATGTGCTTGGTCTTAGCGGCTGTCTTAGTAACAGGGCGCTCTCCTGTCCATCAGGGTTCAGGGTGCACATGACAGAGGTGACAACATAGGCCCAAGAGGGATTTCCTGTCCTGGAGAGCTGCTGTGATGAATGGGAGGAGGACTAGGGCTTGGTTGGCTCCAGACCCTAGGGGACCAAGGAACGGACCACCCTCCAGGGAACCCCATTGTGGGGAGAGGCCCTTGTCCTGGTGTCGCTGTGTCCCTGGGCTGCAGAACAAGGGCTTGGGGAAGCATATGCACTATCCTGGGTTAAAAGGGAGAGTCCCTCAAGGTCCGCACAGGGAATAGTTGGGTCTTAGGGCACAGTCAGGGTGCTGGTAGCAGAGGCGGGGCAGAGGCTTCCTGGAGGCGGGGACACCTGCCTGAGCACTGCTGCTGTTTGGGTGTGCTGTCCCAACATCTTGGGAGGCTTCAGCGGCCTAGGTCGGGTTCGTGGGGTGGGCTGGGTGGAGAGGTTTTTTGCACATCAGACCAGCTTTGGGCCCTGGATTGGGTTTACCAAGTCACAGCAAAAGGGACATTGGGATGGGAGGGGTCTTGGGGGAAACCTGGTCCAGTCTCACCTTGTACCACAGGGAAATGGGAGTCCAGAAAGGCCAAGAATTTCTGCAGGGCCCCACCACCCAGCAGGGACAGGTTGTAGAGAGGGGGTCGAGATGGAGCACCACAATACCCTGTCCCCAATTGAATATGGGCACCAAGGGGATGGGGCAGAGGGTTGTAATGAGGACACACACACACTTTTAAAAACACTGACTGCTCATGAATGCTTATGGGACAAAATTAAAAACAACCCTCAGCCACCCTCCTGCCTTTTCCAGAGGCCACCGCCATTCTAGTTTCTGATGCCTGGTAAATAGGCAATTGCGTGTTCGACCACATGTGTGACAGACACAGACATCTTCCTCCTGTCACTGCACCACGCTGTGGTCTGTGTTGGTAACAATTCCAAACCCGTTCATTCAGCACCACTTCAGGACTTTCTCTTTCCGTCTCTTCCTATCTGCCCCCTTCCTTCCTTTCTCTCTCTCTCTTCCCTCTTTCTTTTTTGGTACTGGATGTGAACCCAGGGCCACACCTGCTTGAGAAGCACTTGACCACATTGCCACACCCTCAGCCCCTTCTGTTATTTTTGGAGGGGATTGAACTTAGGGGCACTCCACCACTGAGCCACCTCCCCAGCCCTATTTTGTATTTTATTTAGAGACAGAGACTCACTGACTGCTTAGCACCTCCCCGAGGCTTAGGCTGGTTTTAAACTTGGAATCCTCCCATCTCAGCCTCCCACACGTGTGTGGCCCCTACTGTTTTTGAGACAGGGCCTCACTGAGTTGTCCAGGCAAGCCTGTAACTTGTGATCCCCCAGTTTCAGCTTTCCAAGTCACTGGGATTGCGGGTGTGACACCACATCTGGGTCTTTAGTACTTTGTAAGTCAATTTGTTTTTGTTGACACTCGAAACACAGACAAGTCCACTGGCCACCAGCGTGTTCCAATGGGGAACAACACGTCAAGCTTCCCAGGGGCCGACTCTGCTCCACCCTCTGCCCAAGGACAGTGGCTGCCCTCAATGGAGGTTTTAATTGCTATGTGTTTGTTTTAGTTGCTTTGTCTTTGAAAAACCAAACCAAACCCCAAACCAAAACAAAACAAAACAAAAAAACCCAGCCAGCACACCCCACTGGAGATTTCCCAGGGAGGATTGCTTGGGATGGCAAGTAGGGTGCTAGGCTTGGGGCTCTGATTCTGTAACACAAGATGGCTTAGGCTTCTCAAACCCAGTAATGACAGTGGGAAAACTGGGGGCCACAGGGACCTTATTTTCTCCTTCTCACCCTCATTCCAGTCTCACCCCCTTGACTGTCCACACACAGTCCACCATGCCTGCAAGACATGGCTCATCTGTCATGCTGCAAGACACAGATTCCCCAGGACAAGTGGGGAAACTTAGGAAAGTGGCTTAGCCTCTGCCAGTGTATGTGTCCCAGCCTCTACCAATAACATGGCTCGGCTCCCTATCCCCCCTGCACCGTCAGAGCCTTGAGCGGGATAGGTGGAGGTCATGGGTGGAGCACCCACAGCGTCTGCTACAGCAAGTTTCCCAGCCCCAGCCTCCACAGCTTCATCTGTTAATTGGGACATCAGAAAAATCTTGCTTGTTTGTTTTTTTAAATCATGTTGTTGTATTTTTTAATGTTTATTTTACTTATTTTTAGGTGGTGCTGAGGATCGAACCCAGTGCCTCATGCAAGCTAAGCAAGCAGCTCTACCACTGAGCCCCAGACCCAGCTCCGGAACAGCCTTGTTTAAAAAATAAGAAGCCAGTCATGGTGGCATGACCTTGTAGTCCCCGCTGTCCCCGCTGTACAGGATGCTGTGACAATGAGAATCACTGGAGCCCAGGAGTTGGAAGCCAACCTGGTCAACATAAGAAAGACCTCGCCTCAAACATAAGACAAAGCCAGGCACGGTGATGCCCACCTGAAATCCCAGCTTCTTGGGAGGCTGAGGCAGGAGTATTGTGAGTTCAAAATTTGCCTCTGCAAAAGTGAGGCGCTAAGGGTTAGGGTTGTGGCTCAAGTAACAGAGCACTCACCTAGCACATGTGAGGAACAGGATTCCATCCTCATCACCATAAAAAAAATAAAGATATTATGTCCACCTAAAACTAAAGAATATATTTTTTAAAAAAAAAGGTGCTAAGCAACTCAGTGAGATCTTGTCTTTAAATAAAATACAAAAAGGGCTGCAGATGTGGCTCAGTGGTCAAGAAATTAGGCTTTTTCCCAATTGTCTTCCTAATGAGCACATGCCATTTAGAAAGTGGTTTTTCCACTCTACCCTTCTGTCATAAATGTGCTTTTCCTCACTCCTTCCCTAAACAGGCTGTGAATTCTCCATATTTCTCTTTTAAATTATACATTTCAGCTTTAGATTATCCCATTGGTTCCAAGTTCTATAGAATACAATTGAAAGTAACCAGGAAGGAGCCTGAATGCTGTTTTGACTACATATTTTCTTCATTAGATATTATAGTCCATCACTTCTAGATTTGGCCCTCCATAAGCTTTAGAGCATGGACACAGTTCAGCCACATTCACAGCAGAGGTGTTACAATTGTTGATTCCAGTTTCCAGTAGAATAGTCTTCATTTGCATCTGAGTTCTCATCAGCATGGTTCTTACTGTCTGTATTTCTATCAGCATTCTGGTCATGGCCATTTATCCCATTTTTCACATATTTCAGATCTTTACAGGTTTAAGGCTCTGAGAGGAGTCCCTCTTGGATGCATCACAACATGGCAGGCGCCATGTTGTGTATCTCTCAAATCTATATCTTATCTCTTTCTCCTTATAAAACCACCAGAACTCCATCAAAAGGGCTCCATCCTAATGAAGGAATCAAACCTAATCATTTTTCAAGGGCCCTACCACTAAACACCATAGTCCAATTAGTTTCTACCTTCTTTAATATCATTGACATAAGATTTTTGTAATTAAATTCCTTCATGAGTTCAGAGAGACAACCCATTTTCATACATAGCCTCCAATGTATATTCAATTCATCATGAAAGAATTACTTAGACAACCTCTATCATACAGTCTTCCAACAATACTTTTATTAAAAAGTGAAGAAGTTTTTAAATATCGTTCAATTAGCATTTTGAAAAACAAAAACCATTAATATGATAATAAATTCACCTGTATTTTTAGTTTAACATGGCTTGTATTTTAGTGTTTTTTCATACATCTGTATGTAAGGTGTGTTAATGAAGACTTCTGTTTAAATACAAAAATAGTGTAAATTTAAACTTATATGCTTATATGTCTATATATGACCAAACACCCAATGAACATATTTTATACTTTTTTAACTTGAGCATTTGTAATCTAATGTCTCTGCAGATCAATAATCTTCAAAAATATTTTGAAACTATTTTGCCATATACTATCACAGTAATAAGGTGTAAGATATTAACCAATAGATTATTATTTATAATTCATACAAATTAAATTATAGAATACATTTTTATATAAATATTTAACCTGAATATCAAGAATGATTGAAATTGGAATTACTAGATCAAAAGTATACAGTTTAATAAAAGTACACACATACTCCAAAATTTTGGCAAATTTTTCCTCAGAAAGTTTAGGAAGTGAAAATTCTTATATCAGTTTAACTTTATTTTCATTTTCTTTAATGATGGTTAAATATATATGCATATACACATATATTTATCTGCATATATAAAGAACAGAAAGTTGATAGCTTAAAATGGCATCAAAATCTTGTTTTACTCAGTGCCTCAGGAGGGTGAAGCAGAATAATCACAAGTTCAAAGCCAGGCTTAGAGAATTAGTAAAGCCCTAAGCAAATTAGTAAGATATATATATATATATATATATATATATATATATATATATATATATAAATTTAAATTAGTAAGATATATATATATATATATATATAAATTTAAATTAGTAAGATATATATATATATATATATATATATATATATACATACACATACATATATAAATTTATGTAAATTATTTATTTATTTATAGGTTGTATATATGGAAAAGATATAGATAATATCATATATTTATATATGATATTATCTATATTTTTTATTTCTTTTATTCCAAATGGGTATGTTCAGTGATTCTAATGTTTTATTATTTATACTGCAAAATATAATAAACTTGTGAATTTCTCCTCTATTCATAGTCTTACAACCTTCTTCTCAATTGCAAAATTAGTTATTCCAATGTTAGTTATCCACACCTTTTTCTTTGATTTCACTTCTTTGATTCTAATTTTGTCATCTAAGTGTTGAGTCTTCCCGATGCAGTGACACACACCTGTAATCACAGCTGGTTGGGTGACCCCCAAAAAATGTTGAATCCATCTGCGATTAATTATGTTATGTTATCAAGATCTAATTTGATTTTCAAGTGAAGCAAATTTGTTCATTGAAAAAATCCTCTTCTTTTTATTGAATTGCAATTCTCTTTATTTATTTATGCATTTATTCATGTATTTATTTTAAATATTTTTTAGTTGTAGTTGGACAAATTGCCTTTGTTTTATGTATTTTTATGTGGTGCTGAGGTCTGAACCCAGTGCCTCATATGTGCTAGGCAAGCATACTACCACTGGCCAAACCTAGGCCCTGCAATTCTTTTTTTTACTGTGTACATGAACATGTGTACACACTTGGACATGCACATTTGTATCCACATCTAAAGTAATATCTTATCTAAGATTATTTGTTTGTTACCCATTTTTTAGGTTTTTAAAATGAGTTGTTTATTTAAATGATCTAATTCAGAAGCTCTCAAGATTTATTATCTATTATCTCTATTTCAAATAAAATGTAAAAGCATTACTTTCAGTAAAAAGACTCAGTGAAAAACAATAAACTCTAAACCTGTTGATCTCTTAAAAGTTGAGAGTAGAACAGTGGTTGGGCAAGATTTAGAAGGGGTAGGGAAGTTGTCAATAGGAATAGTTTTATAGTTCGAAGGAATAATTTCTGGAGTTTTATTGTAAAGTAGAGTGACTTAGCAATAATGTATAAAGAATTGAAGAGAGAATTCTGAAGGTTCTTACTTTAAGAAATGATAAATATTTAAGAAGGATTTGTTGTTTACCGTGAATGTATGATTATACAATGTATACAAGTGTTTAAACATCCTATTATATCAATCAGAAATAAAATAAAACCTAAAAAATCTCAATTGTTATATTCTCCAATCTTGCACAACTCTTATAAATTAATTCTCAAATAATTGACATTTATGCAATAATTAGTTTTCCCATGTAGGAATAAGACTCTGAGGAATTATATAATCATCTAAGGAACTTAATAATTGCAAGAGTATTGCATCTTTGGGACACAGAGAAAATAATTATTACTTTTGTCCTGAATTAAAATGAAAATGATGGTATGATTTATACTACATCTCTGACATTCACCTTAAATTATTAGACAGTTTTTCTTCTCTGTGGACTAGGGCTATCTCAGTGGCAAAGTGAGCTTGCAAACCTTCAGGACAGATCTGAGTATTGATAAAACCATTTTTAAAAAATAAAATCAATTATAATATAGAGAGAACACATTCGTTCTATTTGTCTTCATTCTGTTATGCACACTATACTCTCCTTCCCATTTTCTAATATTGATCACTTTAGTTAAAGAAGAAAACATTTTATATCATGGAAGTTATTGAATCATTTTGCTGAGGTAAATTTTAGTTTATTAAAGTTTTGAATGTTTGCTTTAGAACTGAAGGAAAAGGCATTGAATAGAAGGTTTCAAGAACTTAGCTAGGAACACTGGATGGGCAGTGATGTCAAGCAGAGCTCATTTTTCCTAACTGGGTGCTTCTGGGGAGTCCACCAGGAGGTCAGTGCCTTGTTTGGTTTTCATGCTAACTGTCTGAGTTCAAGACTGCTACAATTTCAGTTCTCAGGGTTCATGTGGCTTTCTAAAACTTATATTGGCAGTAATTTTATTTTAGTGAAGAAAAAAAAGTCAATGAGTGTAGGAACCAGGAAATAGGATGCATTTTCCTTCTGAAAGGGAACTTCGTGTGAGAAGTGAAAGTTTATCTGTGAAACTATATTGATATAGGCAGGAAGGTTGATAAGGGCATGCGAACTAAGGTTGTTGAACAGAATAAAATTGAAAAGTAGTGTTATAATATAATCATCAGTTATTTTTTAAAAATATTTTTAGTTACAGACGTGCACAATACCTTTCTTTTATTTATTTCTTTTAATGTGGTGCTGAGGATTAAAACCCTATCACTGAATACCACAGCCCCACCAGTTATTTCTTGCAAAGGTTATTTTTGAGCTCATTAAATGAATGAGGTACATTCTAACTGCCAGGTATTTAGCAGTTAACAGGCAAGTGTTTTCATACGTGTGAGGGAGTAAGTAGTTCTTACAGTTGCCTGATTTATAGAAGATGTTAAAATAAATGTCATTATAAAAAAATAAAAATAAATGTAAGATCAAAGAAATCTTATCACAGAATATATGTGTGTGTATTGACATTTGTATTTGATTTTTTGCAAATAAAAATAACAGTTAATGTAAAGTGCTTGCCAATTTTTTCTGATCCTCGTGCAATAAGTAAACACCATGTTTATACTAGCAATATGTCATAAAATATCTATAGGTTAGAATAAGCTTTTTTTCCCATTTCCCTCAGAACCTCTTATATGTAATTTTGTATAACAATGAGGGTCTCCTTCCATTCGCATGCAATTTCCCTTTTCTCTCCCTTTCCCTCCCACCTCATGTCTCTTTTTAATGTTAATCTTTTCCTCCTGCTCTTCCTCCCTGCTCTGTTCCTAGTTGTTCTCATTATATCAAAGAAGACATTTGGCATTTGTTTTTTAGGGATTGGCTAGCTTCACTTAGCATAATCTGCTCTAATGCCATCCATTTCCCTGCAAATTCCATGATTTTGTCATTTTTTAGTGCTGCATAATACTCCATTGTGTATAAATGCCACATTTTTTTTTATGCATTCATCTATTGAAGGGCATCTGGGTTGGTTCCACAGTCTAGCTATTGTGAATTGTGCTGCTATGAACATCGATGTGGCAGTATCCCTGTTGTATGCTCTTTTAAGGTCCTCAGGGAATAGTCAAAGAAGGGCAATAGCTGGGTCAAATGGTGATTCCATTCCCAGCTTTCCCAGGAATCTCCATACTGCTTTCCAAACTGGCCGCACCAATTTTCATTCCCACCAGCAATGTAGAAGAGTACCCTTTTCCCCACATCCTCGTCAGCACCTGTTGTTGTTTGAATTTAATGGCTGCCAATCTTACTGGAGTGAGATGGTATCTTAGGGTGGTTTTGCTTTGCATTTCTCTGACTGCTAGAGATGGTGAGCAACATGTCAGAAAATATCTATAGGTTAGAATAAGCTTATGCTTGTTAGTATTTTTCCTAGTGTAATGATTCTGGTAGCACCAGATTCAAACTATAAAGAGCACTGCTTTTAAATAATAGACAATTATGAACAAATTTCCATTAGACTTTTAAGTTGGTTAATAATCATCTGCTATTTTAAAACATCTAGCTCGGATTTGTGTTTCTGAGGTTAACTACAAAGGTCTGCACACAAATCATTAAAAATTCCTGGGCCATTTTATATTTTTTGTTAACATAGTATTTTTTTAATTACTGTATCATAATCTTACCTGGAATTCAAGTTTTAAATTTCAGCTTTGCTTATACACTTAAATTATCCAGCTAAAATATTTTACAGAACATTTTCAAGAATATATTCTGATATAAATCATATGTGTTGTTAATTATTCATTAGTAAGCAAATATTACCACAATAATATTATGTAATATTATTTAGAGTGTGAAAGTATATAGAAATATTTTGAATTATATATATATATATATATATATATATATATATATATATATATATATACACACACACACACACACACACACACACACTCACACTCACACACACATACACACATCACACATACACACAAAGCTTGAAAAAATAATTTGGTTATCTATTGGCCAGACAAATGGAAATTTAAATAAATTTAGCCTCAAACATGCCATGTAAATTAGAAATAGTTATACATAGTACTGATTTACTCGTCATTTTCTATGTAACTCTATTGTTATTACATGTCATGTTCAATTATAACACTATGAAATTTGTAATCAGTATGAGCATATCATTAACAAAAATCAATAATACATTATTGCATTTCTGTGAGTTTACAAATCTCCAGTCCTTCTTAGAAAGACTTACTATAGGCTTTGAAGGATTAATAAATTTAACGTATTACTGCAATGTGTTGTTGGGGTACATTACTCAGAAAATAGATATTTTCTAGATGGCATTGAGATACACCTCTAAAACTTTGATGAAAGTATGGAATGCAAGCTGGGCAAAAGAATAAAAACTACCTCAGGCATCAAGAACCACAGGAACTCAAGCACCACAGCAGCAAATTGTTGAATGAGCACTGCACAGTGCATCTTAGCCATACTCATGATAACCTGGGAGTTCACAGCTATCAGACTGAGGGAAGATTGAATAATAGAGAGTTTACAATTCATGTTAAGAGTGAATTGGACCCAATTAATGGTCTGCCCTCAGAAAATTAATGTTTTTAAGGTACACGTACAATAATATCCACATATACCCAAAATGAAAATTGTAATTTGTTAAAACACAAAGACTATATATAAGTCCTGTTACATTTTCATTTTTACATTTAATCATTTCATTTAGTTTACATGGCAATCTCTAGTCACATACTAGCTTACATATTTTTATGTTTTGTCAAATTTTTTTCATCAATTTCAATAATTAAAGATGAAACTAAACAATTCCATTATTATATTTTAAGAAATTACCACCATGAAGAATATAGACAGGAAATACATCTTGTCCTTAGTTTACTTTGCTTTCTTTGTGTATTCTCATGCAGTGCTTTTTATTTATGATCTTGAGAAATCCATGGGAAGGTGAACTCACCTTGTTGCAAAAAAACAGAGAAATGTATTATAGAATGTTTAGTTGTTTTCTGGTGGTATCTTTTTCAAAAGGTATATGGAAATGACATTATAGACAATATCAAGTTACAGTTAAATATTTTTCTGTCAAGGAGAGAGGAGATTTCAGAAATATGAATCTGCTCCTCTTTGGGCGTATCTTGAATTCTGGCTCTTACACCCAGCCAACTGTCAGGCACAGATCTATGTAAACATGAGTTCCTCACGGGTGGGCCTGAGATCTTTCAATTCCAGTCTTTAAAGCTAAAGTTTCTTGACAGATGATATTTTAGGAAGACATCTCCTGAGACTCTCACTCTTCAATCAGGCATGTCTAGATTTGTATAGGAAAATCTCTGCATTTGCTCTATTGTTTCTTATAAGAGAGAGAGTGTGCTCCAATGAATAGACACATTAAGATTTGCCTTTATAGAAGGTTTATCCATGATTGTTTAAACATGATATTTATGCATTATTATTTTTGTGCGATAATAAATTCAACATAAAGTATTCCTTCCCATTTTAAAATTACAACCTTGGTTTCAGACTTGATAAGGGTATGTAAAATTTTCTAAGGAAATTATTTTATATAGAAGAAATCATGTAATACCTTGAATTTCAAAGAAGTTTCACATTTGACTGAACCATCATATGGAATAGAAAATATCTGAAAAGTCCAAAGTACAAAAACTACATGATAAAGGGTCCAGAATATGTAGGGATCTAAAACTATTTTTATGTATGAAATACACTTAATGGTCTCTCCAATTTTACAAATTCAATGCTAGCTTATAAAACAAAAACTATTGAGTTACATTTACCATTGCAGATGCAGAAAACACACAACAAAAGTCAGACAGATATTAAAATATTCCAGCCTTCCCATGAGATGATATTATTTCCATAAACTTTATAAAGCAAAATTAAATTCTTCTCTAATTATAGCTAAATATATTCACAAATCTTTAAAGATAAATAATGATTTAAGAAATTTTTAAGAACTTAAGAATACACTTAAAAAAAGGTCCTGAGTTATTGTAAAAAAAATATTTTAATGCTTTTTTGTTTTAGGCTTTACATAATAAATTTGCAAGAGAAAAATAAATGCTTTTTTATAATGATATAATATGTACTTAAGAGTATGCAGCTTAATATGTGTTTCTTTGTCGTGACATATTTCTAATAGTAAAAAAAAATTAAGAATTTAAATACTTAAGTGATTCTGTTTTTGTATGTTTTAGGAAAGAAATAAATATGATGAGCTTATAAGGGATATTATCTCTGAAGATTAAGTTCATATCCATGAAGAAATTACAACTAAAAAATATGAACTACTTTGTAAAATGTCCAAGTTACATATTCAAGTTTCATTTAAAACTCTTTTTTCCTTTCTCATTTTCTGGGAGAGCAAGTGATCCAGTATTTGCCTCTTAGGAAAATTGAATTACTAACCAGTAATTACAGTTCTCTGAATGTAATATTCTCAGTGGATTTGTATCAATTGTCTTGGGCATTTTGGCATATGAGTTCCAGTAATGTAACATTGTGAAATAAAGAAAATTAAGTTCTAATAGATTATTTCTTAAATTTGTCTAGTATATTTCTATAAAGCCACTTTGAAATTTTTTTTCCAACAGTCTTGTGAAATAGATTCAGTTAACCCAAGATGTAGTTCTTTAGCACACAGAAAGGTGAAATCCAAATCCAAGATCATAATATCATTTATGAAGCTAGAAAAATCTGTGCATGATGAGGTAGCACAGATTCACTCTGCTATATTGAGTATGCAATTCCATTTTTTAAATTATGTAGCAAAGCAATATAAATGGGAGATACTAACCTTTAGAACATTTAAAGTACCCGCGCTATCATTGTCTTGTAATTTTTAAGCATTTAATTCATTATAACATGCTACATATAAAGTATGAATTACTAATTAATATGTGTATTTAAAAACTGAGATAAATGTAGAAATTCAATTACTAGGAGAGATTTTCAAAATACAAGATATTATAATCTAGAATCTAAAGTGAAAATATTTAAGCATAATTATTATATTTCCAGTTATATGAACAGTAAGAAATATCTTACCATTTTAGAACCCTTAAAGATAAAAATACATATTGCATTGAATCAGAATTTTGTTTTAGGGTATAATGTAACTAAGGATGAACTACTATTTTTTTGGAGAACAGAAAGATAAAAATTTTACCTTATGTAATATTGATTTTTGGAAAATTTGAAGAAATACTTTAAAAAGCTTAATTTCCTTTAAATTTTAAATGTTTCCTTCCTATTGCCAAATTAAAAGATCCTACTTTTCCTTGACTTATATTCAATCAGTAAGGTTAAGTATTATTTTAAAACACATGAGCTTACTTATTAACTAAGAGGTATGAAAATGAAGAAAGCTATTATTTTAAATATTTGGATGGTAAAAATTGCTATTATGCAAAGGGATTTTACCTTAATTATTCTGGAAGACGATTCAATTTATTTACATTGCATATCGTAAAATTAGCATACATGATTAATTTATTCATATGATTATCTGGAAATAAATATTGAACTAAGAAAAGATTAAGTTTTAAAATTAAAAATTTGGCTCTTGCCCTCTGAGTCAGTCTGAGTCAGGGGATAGGGGACTTTTCCAAAGAGCTTTGCAACTCTAGGCCACATAACCTCCCAATCAGGGAGATTAATGAGACCAGTGGAGGACAGAAAGCCAATCAGTGCATTTGCTGTGAAGAGGAGGGTCATCAGAAAATGGAGACATCCCTGATGCTTCCGAGGGAAGCCACATGGTGAAGCAAGGCCTGGACCCATCCTAGTACAAATGGCACTAGCAGATCTGAGAAGCTGCTGCAAGTTCCTGAGGACTCCCAAGGAAACTCAGCTGACTGTTAACAATAGATAGAAACAAAAGTCAGTTTGACTTGCTTCATCTTAAACACTTAGCAAAGACAGTCAAAGCCAAAACACAGCTATTCCTGGGCATTTTTAAATAAAATAATAGTTAAATGTAACTTCCATAAATAAGTAAACAGGAGGCTTCAAAAGAGATTCTCAGACTGGAATGCCTGATTACTATCAAAAGAAACTGCCAGAATAGTTTTAGTTCAAGCCCTTTATTTCTAACCTACGCAGGTAGGCTAAATGTTTGCTAGTATGGTTATCCAGCCCTAAGTAACAGAATTAAATATTTCTCCATTAGACACAGAGGTCATACTAGTAAAAGGATTTTGCAAGCTCAGATAACATTAAGTTATTAAACTGTATCTTAAGGAAAAGGACATCTGTAACCCTAAAAGTTAAATGTTCTGTTTACACCCCTGACAATTCTGGCAATGTGACGAATATCCTTAAAGATTTACATGCTCAGATAGAAGCCATGTCCTCAGCAACTTTGTCATGGAAACAATATCTTAGCTCCTGGTTCTTGGTACTTCCTGGTGGAAAACATTGTTAGTCTTTGTCTTTGCCATCATACTCATTGGCATATTCCTGTGCTATGGGATTTATTGCTGCATCAATCTGGTTCCAGTACCAATGAATTCTTGTTTCTCTTATAGACCACCCATCACTCAAATAGCCTTCCAGTCTATTACTTCTCAATCAGACTTCTATCATGGACCCACTCGATAGACCCGATTTTTAAAGGGAGATTCCAAACTGCTTGCCCCACACCGTCCCTTTTCAGCCTGAAGAAGCCAGAAAGATTTTCTTCGCCCCCCTTGCTTACAGCAGTAAGGAGATCCCAAATTAGAGAATGGAATGAAGCCAGATTTAAAGTTAGGTAGTCAGTGTAGTTAGGTAAATCATGTCTAATATCTAGTGAAATCTAAAATGGAGGCCATGCTGGGAATGACTCAGGGAAAACGCAGGACAATCCATGGAATGTTGATGAAGTCCTGAAAAGGCCCTAGGCCAAAGTAAACCTCAAAGAAATGTTAATGGAGCTCAGGAAACAGCCCCCAACAGATTTGGAGATAGCCCATCCTGGAGAAATGATAATCCCATCCCAAAAGGTGATAATTGGGCCCACCTGTGTCCTAACCCCTTCAACCTATATTCCATCACCAAAACTATAAAAAGGGGAAAGAACAGCCCTTCCACGGATTCCCACCTTTTGGGTCCCTTTCTTCCTCGGGGAGAAGTCTTTTCTGCTGTCCTTTAATAAATTTCTAATTTCTACTCTGAAAAAAAAATTCATCTTGTAATAAGCATATTTTGTTATTAATGACGTACATAACAGATTTTTTTAAAGAGATTGTATGCAATACATATATTTGGGTCTGGGAGTATACCTCAGTGGTAGAACACTTGCCTAGCAATTGTAAGGCCTTGTGTTTAATCCTCACCTTCACAGAAAAGGAAAAACAACCACAACCAATTATTCCCTAACACTTTTGTCCATATGTTTGTGAGTATAATATAACTTGTATTTCAAATGAAGGGTTGTGTTTCTTATTTAAAGGAATGAGTAGTTTCCAGTTTCCAGTATCAAAGATGACTTCCAGGTAGACATGTTTGTCATTGCCATGAGAACTGGTTGCCTTTTTCACTACCCTAGAATAATATGTTAAGTGGAAAATACAATATAAATTGAGTGAGTATTTGCCCAGGTCCAAGTATGAGTTAAAGGTTTAGAAATATTTTATTGTCAAATGAGTACAAAGTGTGAAATGTCTAATAGTTTGTAGGTTGTTCATTTTATTAAAATTAGATTTTAAGGTAATAATAAAAGCAACTATCCTTTGAAACTAACTATGAGTGCCAAGTACCTTGCAAGCACTATTGTATTTGAGGTTTACAACACCATTGTCTAGAGAGCTGTGTTCCTTCTTAAGTAGGAGAGGCAGAGATAGAATTCAGACTCACAAAAGCATAACTCTAAAATGCAAACTTTCAACCCATGTACTATATTCCCTTCTGAGCCCAAAAGTGTTTTTTTTTTTTTGATTACTAAAAACTAAATCTATTCCAAGTCTTAATTTACTTTTAATTGTATTAAATTTTTTTTGAAAGGGAATATTCTTATTACAAAAGTAGAACATCCTGTGAAGTCTATAAAAAAAAGTAAATCAAAGAAAAAATTAATTACCCATAGTCATAATACTCCCAAATTAATTCATTCAATAACTGTAAATTCTGTAGATTTTTAAACATTAGGTATCTGTAGGCCCACATAGCCAAAGACTAGTGATGGTCTTCTTCTATCTAAAACTTAGACCCTAAAATGTGAAGGAATTAAGATTAAATGATGCCTCCCTGTTATTATAGAGCAAGTGATAATGTTAAGTGTAATGTTTAAAAAATATTTTTTTCTGATAACATTATAGTTTATTTAATGTTCATGTCATCAATGTTTACAACATAATTGATAATAGTTCATGGTATTCCAGTAAATATGTAAGAATTTTAACACCTAGTTTCTTTAATTTTTTTTTTACCAACTATTGGAGTTTAGTAAAATTTTACCCTGTTTATTTTTGTTTAAACTTGAATCCATGTACTTATGCATTATGCATACCTACATGATTGCAGGAATGCATTCCTTATTTATTTATTTATTTATTTATTTTGGTACCAAAGATTGGACCCAGTGATACTTAACCACTGATCCACATACTCAGCCCTTTTTTTGTATTTTATTTATAAACAGGATATCACTGAGTTCAGTTGCTGAGGGACTCGCTAAATTGCTGAGGCTGGCTTTAAACTCACAATCATCCTTCCTCAGCATCCCAAGACTCTGGCGTGTACCACTGAAACCAGCTACATGAATTCATGTACAAGAGACCACATTGCAGTTAAATTCTGCAGGTATATTAAACATATTATCCTTAAAGTAATTTTTATGTAGGCAATGTGTGGGTATATATATATATATATATATATATATATATATATATATATATATATAATACTTTATAGAATTTTATATATAATTGTATACAAACATATATATGTATAAAAACTTGAAAAACAAGATACTTCTTTCCACTCTTTATTAGGATTATAAGATGATGGAAAAGGATTTACATATAGGAAGTAAAAGGTCTCAGCATTCATATTTTTCAGGAGTACCACCAAAGGAATTTTGAAGTAAGACTGCTAACAATGTGTAATGGTTTTCAGTCGATTGAGAAAACAGTGGATTGAGCAAGACTATATAATAGCACTATTTTAGAGTAGAAATTTTTTTTGAGACAATTATTCACTCAAGGAAACTTGAGAAAATAATAAATTTTTTGCCTTAGAGAATTCAAAAGATGTGTTTTCTACTGTGTTGATAGTATGATACTATTTTCACAAATTAAGAGCCCTCAATAGAGAAATGGCCCGACTCTCTAACTACTGTCAATGGTAATAGCTCAAGATCAACTACTTTAAAATTAAAATGACAATTTATTTTTTCAGCTCTTCTCTCCTGTTTAATTGGCATCTATTCAAAAATTCCATACATGGGTCAAATTATTTATTTACCTAGAAATACATTCTGCAATGAATTTACACTGGATCCTTTTAAAGTGAGTTGTGGTGCAGAAAATTAGATGTCTCCTGGATAAAACATTGTGATTTTCAATACATGCAATGGTAGATTGGTAACATCAGTTTTTAACATTTTTGAAAGAAAATTATTCATGCTGTTTCTCTGCAGTGCTGAACTTTGAGGATTCCTATAATCATTTGACCTTATGTTACATGAAGCTGACCCAGATTTGCATGCAGAGAAAAAACATTTTGGCTCAGACAGCAATCACTAAACTCACTTAACTGAATAAATTGGTTGTTCAGTAAAACGTCTTGGTTAAATTCCTGTATATTGAGAGATTGGGGTTTTGATGCTATGTTCAGCTTGTTAGAAAAGAAAGATATATAAACTTAGTATTACTACATAAACAAAAGCACTATTTTACTCATGTATTAATTGCCTGAAACTTTTGTTCAATTGATTGGTTTCTATAGATAGTAACAATTAGATACCTAACCAAGCCAGTAACTATAGATAGTACCTGAATTTACAAGTGTTATCTTTCTGACAAAATTATGGCTTTCTTCTTATACTGTATTCAATGAGTATCTTGCTTTAGGCTAAAGAGTCATAGTAGATGATTTATACTTTAGAATTTTTGATTGAAAAAATCTGGGTCAAATCACCATTTCACCCAGCTATTGCCCTTCTTGGACTATTCCCTGAAGACCTTAAAAGAGCGTACTACAGGGATACTGCCACATCAATGTTCATAGCATCACAATTCACAATACCTGGACTGTGGAACCAACCCAGATGCCCTTCAATAGATGAATGGATAAAAAATGTGGCATTTATACACAGTGGAGTATTACTCAGCACTAAAAAGTGACAAAATCATGGAATTTGCAGGGAAATGGATGGCATTAGAGAAGATTATGCTAAGTGAAGCTAGCCAATCCCTAAAAATCAAATGCAAATGTCTTCTTTGATATAATGAGAGCTAGAAGAACAGAGCAGGGAGGGGGAGCAGGAGGAAAAGATTAATATTAAACAGAGACATGAGGTGGGAGGGAAAGGGAGAGAAAAGGGAAATTGCATGCAAATGGAAGGAGACCCTCATTGTTTTACAAAATTACATATAAGAGGTTGTGAGGGGAATGGGAAAAAAAACAAGGAGAGAAATGAATTACAGTAGTTGGGTAGAGAGAGAAGAGGGAGGAGGGATAGTAGAGGATAGGAAAGGTAGCAGAATACAACAGTTACTAATGGCATTATGTAAAAATGTGGATGTGTAACCGATGTGATTCTGCAATCTGTATTTGGGCTAAAAATGGGAGTTCATAACCCACTTGAATCTAATGTATGAAATATGATATGTCAAGAACTTTTTATTGTTTTGAACAACCAATAAAAAAGAGAAAAGAAAGAAAGAAAAAAAAAGAAACACCATAATGTGGTGACAATAAACTAACAAACATTGTTGAAATAGTAATACTGAATGGAGAAAGAATTTTAAGTATGACTAGCTTCATAATAACTATAAGTTCAAAGTATGGTGATGTTTTTTTTTCATGAAAGGAAAAGAATGACTGTTCTTTATAGGTATAGCATCTCTGTGGTTCTTATTAACTACTATATAATAAAATTACAAATTATTGTTAGTTATACAATATTTTTATACATGTCCAAAGTCATTATACATGTCCAAAATAGATTTTTCACATTTAAAGTACTTTATACATAATAATGATTTTTAATCACTTCCCACTGAAGAAAATGATCACTATCCCCTTATTTTAGTGATTAGACACAGAGAAGTTTACCTTCTTGCTTATTGATATATGAATATAGAGACGGAGGTCAGAGAATTCATCTAGATTTGGTTCTCATTCATTCTTGGCAAATGTCATTAGTAGTTTGTTTGTTGGCTTTTTTTTAATATTTACTTTTAGTTTTTGGCGGACACAACATGGTGTGCTGAGGATCAAAACTGGGCCGCCCGCATGCCAGGGAGTGCTGTACCATTTGAGCGACATCCTCTCTTGGGTGCCTTTTAAATGCAGTGATGGGTGTTCAACCCAGTACCTCACGCATGCTAGAGAAGTGCTTTACCTCTTATCCATAACCCTAGTCCCCAAAGTCCTTTACTTATTTTTTTGGGGGGAGGAGAGTGTGTGTGTGTAGTGCAAGGGATTGAATCCATGGCCTTAATCAGCAAAACAAGCACTCTACTGACTAAGCTATATCCTCAGCCCTGATCTATAGTCTTTTTACAGTGACAATGGAGCAGCCTGTCATTCAGCCTTTGATTCTGCACCCACATGGCTCAGGTTGGAGGCAGGGCTTGAAACCTTGACCAATCAGTCTTTTAGGTGAGAACTGTCCAACCCTCATGCAGCTGGTGATGAGGGGGAGGGCGTCCACAATCTTCTGTTCCCTTGGTGTCTGGAGCCCACCATTTTTTCAATATTTTTGTAGGCTTCTGTCCTGGATCCAAGCCCAGGTGTCTGTGCTATGCAGAAACTGAAAACAAATCACAGGGAGAACACTGAGAACCCTGAGAGCCAGGAAATGGTAAGTGTGCCTTGTTATCTTGAGACTGGGTAGGAAGGTGGCTTAAAGCTGACAGAAGTGGCAATGGTGGAAACTGGTAGTCATGGCTAAGGAGTCCTCATGGTCCTCTCCAGAGTCTTGTGGCCAGAGGGTCTCTCTGTGGTAACTTAGCATTCACCTCCCTCTGACTAGTCTAGTGAGGCTTAGATCAGCAGTTGAAAACCTGGGCATTTTGTTCCATAATTGTAAGGTGTTTCCAGCTTTTCTCTAAAGCCCTTTGTGGGCTTCCATGTCCCATGATTCCAGCATGTCTCCAGAATGCATAATGAATATTGAGATAATTACCAGGAGAGAACCACAACTACATTTGTTGTATTCAAGCATGAGAGAGGCTGCTGATATTAGGGCTTGTTACTCATGAGGGTTTGTTTATTTGTTTGTTTATTATTTTTTTTTGTGTGTGTGCGTGTTTGTTTGTTGTTTTCTTTTTGGAACCAGAAATTCAACCCAGAGGTGTTCATCCACTGATTCACATTCCCATCCTTTTTTAATATTTTTATTTAGAAACAGGGTCACTTTGAAGTTTTTAGGGCCTCACACATTTGATGATGCTGGCTTTTAACTCATTCTCTTCATGATTCCTGAGATTTTTAAATGCAGCAGAAGCAGTATCTCAAATCCAGAACAAAAACCTGAAATCCAGAACTTCACCTTATCTCTCCATAGGTCTCAGAATAAACGCCTAGTTTTCTAACTCTCTGTTCACATATCCAAAACTAGGGTTCTCTGTTCACAGAGAATAAGTTTAATAATGACCATGTAATGCAGATAATGGGCCTCACTCAAAGACACCTGGTGGCTAACTGAAAGATGTTAATGAGCACCATTAAGGCCTATTTCAAAAGTAAAAGACCTTGAATCCCACTTGTGGGAACACCTTCTACAAAGTCCTTTGTCCCAGGAGTGATTCCTTATTGAATTTGAAGGAAAAAGGATGGGTCACAGAAAGAATAAAAGTGAACCCATATGGTAGTCAGGATGCCTTTTCCAAAGCCTATTTTAAATGCATTATGCTCCATGTTCTGCCCAAAACCATCAGTAAACTTCTAAGATGGCACACAAAAATGATTTTTTTTTTCTGATATCAATCCTCATACAACATGGTGGCCGTTCTATTTCTTCTTGCTTAAATATTTTTTTTTTCTTCAAAATTTATGAAACAAGCACCCAGATTCATGGAAAACCGAGAAATTTTGGTTCATCTAAAAACTCCACTTTCAGCATTATTAATCATTATTTCCCCATGTTTTATTTCAAATGTATGCATCATTTATAATGTTTTTCTTCAAGAACTGGAGGGCATTTTTAAAAGATTTTCATTTATCATTCTGAGATTTTTCACATGAGAAAAAAGCAGAATAATATTAGGTGACATTAAAAAGAATGAATCTCTCCTAAATGAGGTTTATGTGTCCCATTTAAAAATTTTTTAAAAACTGTAATGGGTCATCAGTTGAGGGTGTATTTATTTATTAATTAATTTGTTCGTTTACTTATTTATGGTCAGACCATTTCATTAAAATAACCCACAGAAGGGGCTGGGGTTGTAGCTCAGTGATAGAGCACTCACCTATAACATGCAAGGTCCTGAGTTCGATCCTCAGCACCAAATAAAAATAAGTAAATAATAAATAAATTAATAATAACCCACAGAAACATTCCAAACATTTCAAGAAACGCTTTTATTCTGGTGTGGTAGGAAAAAATAGAAGTGGGACTAACTTGAATTTAAATTACATGCAAGTTCAATCTTTCTCTTCCTCTCTCTCTCTCTCTCTCTCTCTCTCTCTCTCTCTCTCTCTCTCACTCACTCTCTGTACTGAGGATTGTCCCTAGGGCCTCATACTTAGAAGGCAAGCACTCTACAAGCTGAGCTATTTACTCAGTCCCATTTTTTTGGGGGGGAGAAACCAGGGATTGAAGTCAGGGGCACTCTACCACTGAGCCACATTCGTACCCCTATTTTGTATTTTACTTAGAGACAGGGTTGCACTGAGTTGCTTAGTGCCTCACCATTGATGAGACTGGTTTAGAATTCATTAATTTTATTTCTCAGTCTTGTAAACAGTTGATATTACAGGCATGCACCTTTATGCCTTGCCAACTTCAATATTAAGGGCTAAAGCACAGGCAAATTAGATCAATGTCCATGTCAATATCTTGGTACTATATATATAAAGGTGTTGATAGACCTTATGTTTTATTTACTTATATGTGGAGCTGAGAATTGATTCCAGTGTCTCACATGTGTCAGACAAGAGCTCCACTGAGCTCCAGCCCTAGCCCCCTGGAACATATTTTATTGGGGATATTGGAGATTGAACTCATGAACACTTCACTACTAATACAAATCCCCAGTATTTTTGTTTTGTTTTGTTTTTTACTTTATTTTGTGAAAAGATCTCACTGAGTTTTTTAGCACCTTGCTTCTGCTAAGGCTGGTTTTGAACTTCTGATAACTCTTTCTCAGCCTCTTCAGCAACTGGGAATACAGGCTTGCACCCACACACCCAGCCCCTGCTACATTTTTAATACCTGTTATAGGTAGATTTTAACCAGTAGCCTTAACTTTTTTCTAATATATATTTGATTTGAATACATAATAGTGAAACAGATTCTATTTTTTATCTCCAACACTGCTTTTGGTTATGACAGTGTCTGAGTTAAGATTCCCCATTAAAGAATTTACTGTGTGTTGTGTTCTCATTCTGACTTCCCATATGACCTAGTTCTGAGTTTTAGAATATCTGAAACAAGGTTCTCAGAGATTCCAAATTTTTTGGAGTATTTAGAAAACACCACTATCTGAGTCTTGCATTCTAGGGACCAGTTTGAATTTTAAGTATGTAGCTTCTGAAGGGACGGACTAATTGGATGCTTTGCAACTGGCAGGCATTTTCTGATATACTTTCTATCTAAAAGGTACTTCATTTGTTTCCTTTTATTAGATACTGTGAATAAAGTTACAATAAAAATAGATGTGTGGCAATATATTTAGCAAAAGGATTCCAAATTTTTTACATATATACCCAGAGTTATTATTAGCAGATTGTATGGCTTTTTTTTTACCAAGAATTATTATTTATATTTTTTTATTTATTTGAATGATGGAGATTAACCCCAGGGAATTTTACCAGTGTGCTACATACCCAATCTCCAACACTTTTATTTATTGATTGATTTTTGAGAGAGGGTTTCACTGGGTTTCTTAGGACGTTGCCAAGTTCTTGAGGCTGGTCTTTAACTTGAGAATAAACCCCTAGTTTTCTACCTCTTATTCTCCTAAGCCACTGGGAGTACAGGCATGTACGACCTTGCACTTCTACCCCAAGTTATTACTAGTGGATTATGTGCATTTTTGTTTAGGGCTTTTAAAGAATCTTAACCCTTTTATAAAAGATATTTATTAAATTTATTTAAAATATATTTATTAAATGTATTTAAAAATGTCACCAACATTTTTACATATTTGTGTACTGTGGAATCCCTATTAATTATGAGATATTTGCTCGGTTTTGTATGGTTTGGTGCTGAATATTGAACCCAGAGTTGCACATCACTGAGATACATCCACATTCTTTTATATGTTATATTTTGAGACAGGCTCTCATTAAGTTGATTGTAGCCTTGTTATGTTAATGAGGCTGTCTTTGAACTAACAATTCACCTGTTTCATTTTCCATAGCTTCTAGAATTTCAGGCATATGCCACCATGCATGACAATTTTAGTTTTTTATAATAGCCATTCCAACAGAACTGCATAGGCTGCAGAAAATTTTTTGATTACTGCATTAAATCCCTGAGGCAGTTTATGTGAAGTAGCCAGTGTAGGAGTGTTGAGTAGAGATTAGCAAGGATTGTGGAATGTGATAGACATTATTATCTAAAGTACATGTATGGGGCTGGGGATGTGGCTCAAGTGGTAATGCGCTCACCTGGCATGCGTGCGGCTGGGGTTTGATCCTCAGCACCACATGCAAACAAAGGTGTTGTGTCCGCCGAGCACTAAAAAATAAAAATATTAAAATTCTCTCTCTCTCTCTCTCTCTCTCTCTCTCTCCTTCTCTCTCTCTCTCTCTCTCTCTCTCTCTCTCTCTCTTTAAAAAAATAAAGTACAAATATGAAGAAAGGAATTGATGTGAACATACTTTATATACAAACAGAGGTATGAAAAATTGTTCTATATGTGTAATAAGAATTATGATGCATTCTGCTGTCATGTATTTAAAAAATAAAACAAATAATATTTATATGTATTGCTGAGAATCAAACTCAGTGCTTTTGCACATGCTAGCAAAGTGGTCTACCACTGGGACACAACTCCAGCCCATATAACCAGCTTTTTATACTCTCTTTGTAGTAATCAGAAACAACTTTAAAAATTGAAATTGCATTTATATCACTTTTCCTAGTACAGTAATGCATTACTAACTAAACTTATTCTTAGTATTTTTTAAAAATAATCTAATGGATGACTGTTATTTCTTTACAGAGACTATTTTATCACTTCTTTAGGCCTTGGTGAAGGGCCCTGTTTTTCAGAATATATACTATTATGCAGTGGGTCCATGCTAAGTGTGTTGAAAATAGTGATTCTAAAACTTCACACAATCTACACATTTCCAAGACTATAGAAGAAAGGTAAAGACAATATTCATAACCAAGAAACCATTTCCATTGGAAGCATAGTATCAGTGTCCAACCTGGAGTATAATCCAGGTCTTTCAGTGGTAAGGTTGTTTAAGAACCACAACCATATGTTTTTGGGATCCTCTAAATTACACTGAATGGCTTTAAATCATTACTCTTCTTCAAAATAAAATTTCTGCTACCTACTTAAAAATAAAGCACTATGAATGAGAAAGGTGAATGAGACATAAGTTCTGTGGAGGTACTGAGGTTGACCTTTAATTATAGTTCATAAATAGTCAAATAAGAAGGGCCTTAGGGTGGTCTCATCTTTTCCAACACATGATATGGAATACTTAGATGAACTGACATGAAATAATGAAAATGCATTTCAGGAATGTGATGTCACAGAAATTTTCAGGGTAGAATCTTGGAAATGTGGAAAAAATATATTCATATTCATATGCATTTCTATAGAAAAAAATAAGTGATAAGTACATGAGTAGGGTAAATTCAGTATGCCTCATGCATTGTAGGTTGAAGGTAATGATAAAGTAATAACTGAGGAGATCCAGAAATCTATAATTGTGGGAGACATTAATAGCAATTTAGAAAAAGAAAATATAGTTAAATCCCTTTAGATTTGCCTCTGTCATCTGTTCCTCTAATAAATTTGATTCTGTCAAATGAGATTATGTGGGTATGGTTCTCTCTGAATTTATGTTTTCTCTTGTTTTTAGGATTTTGTCAGCTATGTCATGTAAAGCCCTGTCTAAACTCCGTTTGGGGGATCTTTTACCTCCTGTTCTGGACTGCAGAGCAGAGATCCACCTCACTCATTCTGTGCAATGAATTGAATTTTGTAAGTCTTTGCCAACAATGGTTGGAAGAACAAGCATATTGGAGGGTCTTTCATATCCTATAATATGGTTGTCAAACCTTGTGGGTTAAAAGGTAGTTACTTGCTATGTTAGCAACATCTTCCCTATGAGAAGGGCTTACCTATATTGTTTGGTTTGGAAGCCCCATGAACACAGAAGAGAAGCATTTATGCTCACAAACAAAGGAGTGCCAAAAGCCATTAGATGTGAGAAAATACATAAAATAAAATCTTCTCTTAGAGCTTTCAGAGGTAAAAAGTTTATTTCTGTTTTCTATAAGAAAACTAAAATTTCTCTTTGGCCTGACAATATTTTGATGTTTTAAACTTGTTTGCAATTTCTACCTGTGTTTTGAATTCACCTATGCCTGGCTATCCCTTACCAGATAGCAACCCTCTCTAAAACCTTACTGGTGCCTCTTAAATTCTGGCTCCCACTGACTCAATAACAATTCTCTCTAAATCTCAGTGGCAGCTCATAAATTCTAAGTCTTGAGCTGAATTTATTCCCTCCCTTGAAATGTTAGCCATGTAGATCCTTAACCTGCTATCTGCCTTTATATTATGATTTTCAAAATCTTGTTAGCTGTAAGTACCTTAGCACCCACCTCCTTTGTAACTTTTTGTGCTGTAAAAATATTTTCCTGAATATCAGGGGGATGATCTCTAGCATGGGGTCTTGTAAGAGACAGTCCTGGCCAGCTTTTGTCTACACTATACAATCTTGATTTAATTTGATTTAAAATTGGAGTTGGTGGTCTTTACTTTGTGTTTTGGTTTAAGATTAAACTTTTTTTTAACTTTACTGTAAATAAAACCAAAGAACACAACAAAACTCCTGTTAATGAGCCAGGTGCATAAGAATAGTCATTCCTTACTGAAAGCACAGTATTCATTATAGAAATGATATAAAAGATCTCTCAAATATCAAGAGAGTTTAGGAGGTAGAAATTTTATTTCTTTCAGAATATATGTAGTAAAATAGTACAAAAGAGAAAATGTGAAGCATGAATATATTAAGTAATATGCAAAAAAGTCACCAAAATATTTATTACAAGAAATCATATCTACAGAAATGGTTCAAAGAAGCTGTCTTTTTTTCAGAAATAAACATTTGGATAAGAATGGAAGTTTTGGTTCTCTTTTTAAGTAGTTTTACTCATAGTGAATTATCTTTACACTATTTCTGCATTTTACTGGTTGGAACTAATTATAATTCATATATCTTCAAAAAAGGTACTGAATGCAGAAAAATATTATTGCTCATGTTTGAATCACCTACATTATTTGATCTTTCCCTTTTTAAACCAAAAATCTGCATAAAACCATCTCTTAATAACTATCTCTATCTCTGTATATTAGCAGCAACTGAGTTATAAAATTTGCTATGATAACTTGTCTCTTCATGTACTTAAAGACTATGAATTTGCTGCTTAGCAGTTAGGTATAATTCTCTATGGTGTTCTCTAGTTATTTTTGTCTCTATGTTTTATACCAAGCTCTTAGTATGTGCCTTAATTACTCTGTGTAGCAATGTAGGATTTATGTCTTATTTCTGACACTTTGTTTCCAGAACTGTGTCTAAAGGGAAATATTTACAAAATGATTATCGAGGAAAAATAACTATTTAGTATTATATTTTATTTTATATATATTTTTATGTTTATGTATACATATTTTATTATTTAGAAACACACTTTGATCTGAAACTATAGTGCTACTAGTGTACGTTAGCTTGAATTGATTGTGAGAAACAAACTAAAAAGACATTTCTCTGTGTTGGTTGGTGATTTCTGGAACCTCAAGAACCTAGTGAATAATGGCAGAAATAAATAACTCTCTAGTTTGAGACAGAACCACCAAACTAGATGATGGTTTGTTCCTGCTTTCTATCTTGATCATTGGAATCATAACTTTAAATATACATGGAAGACTTTTGGAATTCTGTACTGTTACTTCTTTTAAAAAAATCAATGAAAGTGAAAAATAATGCAGGAAAAATAGATAATTAATTTCAAACTATTCATTTGTTAAAATAAATAATTTTTTTAAATCACCAGAAATTCTGAAAAGTTAGAAAAGTTGAAAGCTTTAGAAATAGCCTAAGGCAATTTCTCTTTTCTCGGGATAGTAGACTATGTTTCTCTTTTCTCAGGACAGTATACTATGTCTCCAACTCATTCCTCTATAGAATTGGACTGTGTGCAAATATGAAAAATAAGTGCTAAGATGCCCCACATGGCTTAGAAGTTTAAAATCCTGACAGAAGCTCAAATCTGCCATTTTTCTACTTTACAGAATACAAAATCTTAAATTTATAAACTTCACAAACATTTGAAGAAATGTAATTCAAAATGACCTAAAAAATGAAAAAATCATTGAAGGATGACCCATTGAACATGAGGACTTATAATATTGAAGCCCTTATATTAAATGTCTTCTTGTCATTGTCAAAATTTTCCATGTTCATATTATCAATATATTAATCAAAATTTTTATGCATTTAATAACAAATATCTAATTTCCTATTTTATTCTGTCTTTTAAAAAATTAGTAGTAATCAATATTAATAATTTAATACTCATACTTTTAAAGTATGAAAGATATACTTTAAAAGCTATGGCTATAGCAAGTGAAAAATCCAGCCTAATTTTCATTTAAGACTGGAAGCCATCTCATCACAAAGGCATGAAAAGTTAATTTCTGCTTCATTATAAATTACCTTGATTTATAACCTTGCTTGAAATGCCTTCCAGTGCCTTGAACTCATCCATGTCTGGTTTTCCCTGATGAGATAACAACCCTCTCTGAAACTTTAGTGATGACTCATAAATTCTGGCTTTCCCTGACCAAATAACAACTCACACTGAAACTTTAGTGGTGCATCATAAATTCTGATGTTGTTATCTAAATTTACTCCCTAAGTGCTGAACCATTTAGACCATTAACCTACTACCTGCATTTGTATTATGATTATGAAAATCCTGTTATTCGTGTAAGTGCTCAAGACACCCCCCTTTTGCAACCTTTTGTGCTATAAAACTACAGTCCTAGAGAACTGGAATGGTGTCTTCTTTTCCCATGGGTTCCAGGAGAGACTGTTATGCTCAAATATGGGACCCCCCAAAAGACCACCAGAGACCAAGATCGATGTAAGCACCAAAGAAATGTTTATTGCAATCTAGCTCAGTCCTCCACACATACAGCAACTGGTGGCTTAGAGGCCCTGAGCCCAGGGTTAGCAGTTTTATAACTCTTTTGGAAGGCAGGAACCCCACATACATCATAGTATCTCTTAGCAAATCATTACACACCTTGGGAAAATCATAAACAACTGTAAAACATGATTAGCACATTCACTGGTGGGAACAAGTTGGGTAAGCGTGATTAATTAGTACAAGATGGGTATTCATTTGAACAGACTGGCTTAGGCCACAAGGGGAGTGTATGCTGAATTGTATGGTTTCCCAAAATGTTATCAACCACCATAAACTACTGTAAGGGTCATTTGGAATCCCAGGAATTTTCCCTGCTTCATGCTGATTGGTGGCTGCTAAGGGGTTGCTATGGATCCCCACCTAGCCTGACTGAGTCACAGACACCAGGCCCAGCAGATGTCGTCTGTTATTTGTAGATAAACAACTCAGCAGGTTGGGTATGAGCCTAGGAGTGCTCTGTGTGTCTTTCCAAGGACAAGAGTCAAGCCCCCTTCTTTCAACAGTCTTTGCTCTGAGGTAGAGGCTGGTTTCTCACCTTATACCTTATGGTTTTTTTATGTATTTTTTTTAGCTGTATCTGGACACAATACCTTTATTTCACTTATTTATTTTTATGTGGTACTGAGTATTGAACCCAGGGTCTTGCACATGGGAGGTGAGCACTCTACTGCTGAGCCACAATCCCAGCCCCTTATGTCTTGTTTTTATTGGGCATTTTTACTTTAGGGGGTTTCTTCCCAGTTCAAACTTCAATCTGTCACCTAAAAAGAACAGAGATCAATCAATCAATAAATAAAATTTTATAATTATTGTCATCATTTTATATTAATTCCTGAATAATATACAAGCATATGTAATTCATAAACTGAAATGACTTCATATGTAAGTTTAAATTTAAATTAGTTCCCACTTATGGGAAAACAACCTTGTCTTAAAATAACAGCAGACTGAGACACTGGGGTACATTTCTCAGATTAAAAAAAAAAAAAAAAAAACAGCACTCAATGACCTGAGATTCTAGCCCTTATTCTTGCCTGGATTTGATAATATTCCCTGTCACTCAAAAAAGGGCTTACTTCTCTCAGATCCAATGTTAATGATCTGAAGTCCATTCCAATCAAGAGAATTTTGTGGGAACTGTCCAATCCTGTGTGTCATCAGGGAGTAGGAGGGTGGGCTTTCACTTCTTATCTCCTGAGTCCTCCATTTTTGCCATCTGTAGTCTCATACTTCAGAGTCACAGGTTGTTCTGCTATTCAGGAACTGAGGATCCCAAGTAGCCCTACTTCTGAGAACCAGGAAATGGTGAGTGTGCATTGGCCTAGCAAGGGAGGCTGGGGGAGGAAGACTATTGGAACCACAAGACTGGCTGTGTTGAAAACAGGAGCTAGCAGATTGGGACCCTGGGCAGTCTCTGGAGTCTGCAGGCTTAAGTCCTTCACTGGGCCACTATGTCCTAAGTCTTACTGGCCAACCAGGTGGGGAACATGTCACTGGCAGAGACTCTTTGCTGCCTTCCTTAAGCTCAGAGGGCATCCTCAGAATCTGCATAAAATACTAAGTGGCAGGTGTGTTCCTGCAGCCCAGTGTCTTACCAGATGCTGGAGATTGACAGGTGAAATAATTATCAAAGTCAAATCTCCAAGGGCAATTTTCCTGCAGGAGGGGGACTGTCATTTTGTCATTAGGGCACCTAATTTCCTTTTGGGCTAGCTAATTTTCATTTTGACATTCTTTTATTTTTACTTTCTTCATTATTATTATTTTGTAAAAGTTAGGTGAACTCAGGGATACTTTACTACTTAGCCATATCCTTGGAAGTGGAGCCAGATTTACAGATAGGTAGTTAGTGTATTTAGGTAAATTGGGTCTAATAGCCAGTAAGATCAAGAATGAACACCATTTTGAGGATGGAGTCAAGAATAAGGGGAATTGAAAATGTCCCCAAGGCCCTGAGCCCATCGCAAGAAAATTTTAATGAAGCAGCTCACAGCAAACATGAGGATGCTAATCCAAAAGCCCTTCCTGACCAGATTACTCCTTCAGCCCACCTGTCCTCCACACTTTGGGTCTTCCCACCTACATTCCAACACTGCAAGATAACAGAACAAAGGACAGGAATGTGATATGAATGAGGGATAGCTGAAGGAAGACCTTAGCTATAAAAAAGCTAAAAAGACCTTAGTTTAAAAAAAATACCTTTCATGGATTCTACCTCTTTGGCCCCCCTTTTTCTTCTTGGGAGAAGTCTTTTCTACTGTCATTTAATAAAGCTTCTACTTTATGCTCTAAACCTGCCTTGGCACAGTTCTCTGGTGTTATACTTCAGCATTTGGGAAGCAAGGACTCTTCACCCATAAACAGCCCTAACAGATTTAAATTTATTTTGAGAAAGGCCCTAGCTAAGTTGCTGAGATTGTTTTTGTTATGGTTTGATTTATCTAGAATTTTCTATTGCAATAAAGCATACTGTTTTTACATATATGTGTGTTCATATGGGGATCTTATTTATATTGTGATTCTTTGATGATTATTGTAATATTATAATTTCACAATATCTATGAATAGTAGGTCATGATAAGTTCGTTTTTTGCTCTTATAATTGAAGAGGTTTTTTACTAAAGTTACATATAACTTTGAAGATGAATTTTTAAAATTTATGCTTATTGCATTATTGCTGTATTTAATAGTCAGGTTTATTTTGACATATCCATAAAACAAGGAATATAATTTGCCCCCCTTAGGTATCCAGTAGTTCCCTTATGCCTATTCTCCTATTTTCTTCTATCTTATATTTATTTATCATTTTTTAAAAAATTATTGCTTCATAGAATACACATAAAAGTAGACTTCATGTGATATGTTCATATTTGTAAATAGAAATTTGGTGAGATACATTGTTTAATTTGAAAGAAAATTATCATCTTTATAATGATGAGTTTTATCCTCTGTACATGGGATGTATAATTCAGTCTTTTATGTGCTTTTTGTGGCTTTCATTTTCTCATAATTTCTACATATTTAGTTTCTAAAAATGTACACATATGAAATACCACTTGCATAAGGCACCTATGTAAAATTTATGCATAGTGTTTTATGCTCTATTGTAAACTGGATATATTATGGAATGTAACTGGCTCTAGTTACCAATTTTCCTACAGATTATTATTTATCTCTTCCATGATCTATATTGTATTGAGCCGTGTCCTTGGGCTTCAAGTGTTTGGGTGAGTACCATTGAGTACTTATATGTTATTATGATCACATATGCTCTAATTTCTGTAGGTCTTTGTGATGGGGAGTATCATGTATATTCAATAGCAAAATAGTTTCCACAAATAGATACTAATTTAAACTCCTTTTGAGTTAATGATTATTGATTTGTTTTAAATGTTTATCAATATTACTTAATTTTTCCCATGATGGGTTTTTATTTTGTATTTCTTAAGTTTCTAAAGTTTTTGAATTTTATACTTAATAAACATATCTCATGTATAAATTTGTAGTTCAAACTTCTGTCCTTTATATCTTTTTGGCTTAAAAGATGAGAAAAGAATCTAAAAATGCATCTAGCGATTGATTTCAAGAAAAAGAAAAAGTTTTAAATTATTTTTTTAAATTGACATTTTTCTTTCCTCATCTTTTTTTATAGATTTTTTTGTATGATTGTAAAGGTAGGTTATTTAAAGTGGATTCCAGGGCTTATCTTTGTTAATTACTACAGGAAAAATAAATAAGAAATTTCTCTACACTATGGCGGCATGAAAGTGATTAAATTTCTTTAAAATTATATGGTAATAAAATTGTTAAATGACATATTTACTAAACATCCACTCATTAAAATTTTTTTCTGTAATATTTTTGGCAGTGAATCATGAACTCTATTATCTGGATTTTGGAGTTTAATATAAAATCATATGGAATAAAATTTGGCCACTCCTAGAAATATTCATACATAATTTGTTGTTTACTTAATGACATGTTGTGGAGATAGCAACTAATGAATATATTTATTTTTAGAAATACTTACTTTTTTCCTTTTCAGTTTCTAAAAAGCCTTTTAGATTTATTTCCTTACTGAGTCACTCAGGGCCACTGATGTGTTTTTTTTTGTTTGTTTGTTTGTTTGTTTGTTTTTTTTTTCATTTTGTAATCTCCAGGCATTTACCCTTCTAAGAAATCGGTCTTCTGAGCTCTGTTTCTGAAGATTTTCTTAAAATGACAGAAAAAAAAGTATTTGTGTTGCCCCTGAAATGTATTCTCAATGCACTCTCTTCAAAATGGAGAGAAAATAATATTTCCCCAGACTGACATCCCTGTGTCAGGAGCTAAATATACATTGATGATCTTTGAAGAAATTTCTACAATTCTGTCTCTGGGTAGTTTTCTCTTGTATGCTGAATTGCCATTTAGTATCCACATACACATGTTTTTTTCATATACTCTGTGAATAATTTTAGAGGGTACAGATGAATAATGCTCTTCATGGATGCTATGAATACCTGTGTGTTCTGTAGTGCACAGCTGAGAAAGCCCTGGGAGACACTGTGCAGATTCTAATTGGTTAACCATTATCTGCCACTCACATGAATGTTCTTTCAAAAGCTTGTATTAATCTTTTCACTTTAGGCATCCATGTCATCCACATTCCCAAGTATAAAAGTTTGAATCTTTCTTTTCTGAACTCCAGGTTCCATTTCTTTTTGGTTCAATGTGGTGCAAATAATTATGTTTTTTGTCTTTCTTTTACACTGTGTTTCTAATAAAAATGTTCTCTGCTTCAAGCCAATATTTTCCATGTTCAGCTATGTTTAGAAAATGACATGGAAAATTGTGTTTAACAATTTATAAAGGAGAGTTGAGAATACTTCTTTCTTGTATTCCCCTTCCTTAGAAACTGAACCAGAACTATGCTTGGCCTTTTGAAGGGGGCACCATAATCAATCAGATATATAGAAAAAATGTTGATTGATTGTATATTCTCTTCTACGAATTCTCTGTTCATATTCTTGGCCCATTTTATGATTGGGTTGTTGTTGTTGTTATTATTATTATTATTATTATTATTATTATTATTATTATTATCATTATTTGCTTAGCTTTTTGAGTTCTTTGTGTACCCTAGAGATTAGTGCTCTATCTGATGTGTGATGGGTAAAAAAATCATTCTAGGATGTAGGCTCTCTCTTCACCTCACAAATTTTTGCTTTTGCTGAGAATAAACTTTTTAGTTTGATTCCATCCCATTTATTAATTATTTGTTTTAATTCTTATGCTATAGGTGTCTTATTAAACAGTTTGGGGCCTAATCCCACATGATGAAGATTAGAGCCTGCATTTTATTCTGTTAGATGTAGAGTCTCTGGTTTAATTCTGAGGTTATTATTGATACACTTTGAGTTGAGTTTTCTGCATGGTGAGAGATAATGGTTTATTGAAGAGGATATCTTTTCTCCAGTGCATGTTTTTGGCACCTTTGTCTAATATATTATAATTGTAATTTTGTGGGTTAGTCTCTGTGTCCTCTATTCTGTACCATTCGTCTACCAGTCTTTTTTTTTTTATTGCCAATGCCATGCTGTTTTGTTACCATTGCTCTGTACTCTAGTTTAAGGTCTGGTATAGTGATGCCACCTGCTTCACTCTTCCTGCTAAGGATTACCTTAGCTATTCTTGGTCTCTTATTTTTCCAGATAAATTTCATGGTTGCTTTTTTTATTTCTATGAGGAATGCCATTGGGATTTTGATCAGAATTGCAGTAAATCTGTATAGTGCTTTGGTAGCATGGTCATTTTGATTATATTAATTCTGCCTATTCGTGAGCAAGGTAGATCTTTCCATCTTCTATGGTAATTTTTTTTAATTTTTTTCTTTAAGATTCTGTATTTTTTCTTGTTTAAATCTTTCACCTCTTTCATTAAGTTGCTTCCCAAGTATCTTATTTTTTCGAAGTTATTGTAAATGGGGTAGTTATCTTCATTTCTTTCTCAGAAGATTTTTCACTAATATACAGAAATGCCTTTAATTTATGGGTGTTGATTTTATATCCTGCTACTTTGATAAATTTATTTACTAGTTCTAGATGTTTTCTGGTGGAGCTTTTTGAGTTTTTTAGGTGTAAAATCATATCTGGCATTTGCAGGTAAATGGATAGCATTGGAGAAGATAATGCTAAGTGATGCTAGCCAATTTCAAAAAAAATGCCAAATGTTTTGTCTGATATAAAGAGGCTGACTCATAATGTGGTAGGGAGGGGGAGCATGAGAGAAATAGATGGATTCTAGATGGAGCAGAAAGGTGGGAAGAAAAAAAAGGGGGGCAAAGGATTAGCAAGGATGGTGTAATGTAATAGAGTTCATCATCAAAAGTACATGTATGAAGACACAAATTGGTATTACCATACTTTATATACATCCAGGGATATGAAAAATTGTGCTCTATACATGGAATAATAATTGTAATTATTCTGTTATCATTTATTTAAAAAATTGAAATAATATGAAAAAAAGTTAATAAATTATATATATTAAATATGTGCATGTTATACATATATATATATATATATATATATATATATATATATATATATATATATATATATGTTTATGTACAGATCTAGGAGAAAGGAAGTCTCTTTCCTGAATTTTTAAAAATCAATTAATTTATGAATTTGTTATAATTTGCTATTAGAGCAGAATGCAATTCACTTCATAGTACACAAGTGGAGCACAAAATTTTATTTCTCTTATACAGAAAGTATAATTACAAAACCCATGTAACTCTGTGTACAAAATATTTCCATCTCATTCCACCATCTTACTTACCTCTATACCATTTACCAACACCTCCCTCCCCTTTGTCTTATTCAAAGTTTCTTCATTTCTTCCATGCTACCTCCCTCTTCACTCATTGTGGATCAGCATCCACTTAGCAGAGTAAACATTAGGTCTTTGCTTAGTGGATTGGTTTACTTTCTTTAACATGATATTCTCCAACTCTATCCATTTACTTCCCAATTCCACAATTTTATTCTCTTTATGCTCAGTAATATTTCACTGTGTATATAGACCATATTTTCTTTATCCATTCATCTCTTGAAGAGCATATAGATTGGTTCTATAGTTTATCTATTGTGAATTATTTTGCTGTGAACATTGATGTGGATATGCCACTGTATTATGCTATTTTTAGTTCTTGTTGGTCTAAACTGAGGATTGGGATAGCTGGATCAATTTTGGTTCCTTTCCACGTTTTCTAAGGAATCTCCTTATTCTTTTCGAGATTGGTGTCACCAATTTAGAGTCGTCACCAATTTGAGGGTGCTTTTCCAAAAATACATCTACTTTATTAGGAATATTTTAAATACATAATGGTGATTTTCACATAGTGGAAATTATGGGTTATACTATAAAATTCAATTTTTACTATTTTTTATATGAATTCTAAAAAAATAATTAACTTTCCACCTCATATAATTTTTTTTTGCTCAATCTGTTTCCATACAACAGAAGTTAACTGAAATTTTACGGGATTGCCACTGTATTATTTTCTTCCATAAATAATATATTTACATATATAATCTACAAATTCAAAAGGCCTCATATGCAAGTTTAAATGCAAATGCTTTTCTGGTTTGGCTGGATTTTACTTCTCCAAGGATACCTAGCCTTAAATTAGCTGCAGCCTCAAAAGAAAAAAAAAATAAATGTACAGACAAGACCCTACAATTGTGACATCATTTATTTTTAGATTTGATGTTATCTCCTGTCACTCAAAAAATTCACTAGGCTCAGATTGAGCATATGATGACATAAGTTGTGTCCAATCAGGAGCCCTTATATAAGCATTGTCCAATCCACACATATTCAGTAAAGAGAAGCAAGTTTTGACCCTCTGGTGTGAAGCCTGCCAGTGTGGGTATCCATTTCTAGGCTCCCTCACTTATGTTCAGTGAACCTGATTTTTTCTCCTGTATAGGTACTGTGTGATTTATAGAGAGGACACTTGGTTCCTAAAAATACAGTAAATGATGAGTGTGCAGTGAAATCCTGAGACTGGATGGTGAGTCTGGTTGAAACTGGCTGCACTGACTATGGTGGGAACTGGCAATGGTTGGCTAGAATCCCTGGTGTAATCTTTGGTTTCTCCAGTCCTGTGTCTCCTTCTGAGAAAGGTCAGCCATGAATCTCCACTGGCCAGTCAACTGGACCATATATTAACAGTAGACCCTGCAAGTCCTATAGTATTCTATAGAATATCTTCATCTCCAACTTTAAATTCTATTTGAGAACATTTGTGGCAATATTTCCGAATCTTCTCAGATTGTGTTATGGATTCTGGAGTCAGGAGATCATCACAATCACAACTCCATGTATTTTTTCCTCCAGGAGAGGGATGAGATACTCTATAGGTATCTCAGTTTTTCTTTACTCCTGAATTCATTCTCCTTCTTTTTGGAGATTGTGGTATTGTGGATTAAGCCAGAGGTACTGTACCATTTAGCTACATACCTGGTACTTTTTTTTTATCTCCAGACAGTTGCTGAGTGTGATTTTAAATTTGTGTGCCAGTATTGTGAGTTGTATTTATATATAAAATTTTAGCTTACTGTTCAATGACAACTTCCCCCTTTCCCAGTATTATCACTTACATTTTTGCAGTATTATCAGTTACTTTACCCATATTATATTTAAAATGAACATGGTATTTTTAATTGTTATACCAAAAACTGGATGAGACTTTTAAAATAATCTTTTTTTTTCCTCTGGGTGCAATGATACATGCATATTAATTCCAGAGAGTCAAGTGGCTAAGTAAGAAAGATTGCAATTTCATGGTAAGCATCAGGAACTTAGGTAGACCAATTAGAAAATTAGAAAAACCTGTCTCAAAATTTTAAAATATGGCTGGGTATGTTGCCCAGAATTAACATGCTCCTGTTTCAAATCCCCAGTACCATGGACAAAAATCAAAAGCAAAAATTTTGTTGTTGTTGTTTATGAGCATTTTACATGATTGAAAAGTAAAGAAGAATCCTTTGATCTTGGAAAAATCATGTGTTTCTATTCTTTCTTTATGTCTCCAAGGGCAGTCAACCTGTCAGAGTGTCTTTATGCTCAGATTTTCTTTTGTGAAATGTATATGAGAGCATTCTCATTCCCTACTCTGGTATTTTCCTGGAACTGTGTTTCAGAACATATGTAATATGAGGATCCCACACCTGTCAAATCTAATGCCTCTCATAAGTCCAGACCAGTATTAGGGGCTTATTTTATTCAAAAGCAGTATAAATGTAGATAGTATAGTTTCTCAAGGAAGTAACTGAGAGAACTCTCAAGTTCCATTATTTTAATGTCCACTAATTTTATTGTCTAGCACAGTGTTTCTTTCTACCATATCAATACACTTGGAGTACTATATACTCTTCCACTTTTTGAGAGTTGCCATTCTAACAGATGTGCTAATGCAGAAGATCTTATAGTTGGCCTGTGCACTAAAATTCTGATGTAAGCTTTTTAGATTCCAGGGTGCCTTATGCTCACTGAAAAAAAAAAAGATATACACCTATATTAAAAATAAAGAGGTATCTGTGATTGTAACCATATTTTTTCCATAATATTTGAGATTTTAGCCCATTAGAATGTTTGCACACCAATGTGAAACCACTCCTTTTTGATCTAGGGATATTTGCACCTGCACAGTTACCAGAGCTTTCAATGCTCTGAAGTTTCAGATATAGTCTATTGAATGGAAAAAGTTAATATCAGGAAAAAATACTTACAGAAAGAATTGGTTAGTTCTGGTGTAACTTTCTGGGCTATAAAGCTGGGCTGTAGGAAAGGTGGGGTTGCTGTCTTGTTCCCGCCAGTTTGAGAGGGAGAGGCAGCCAGGCTGCTTGAAATATTAAGCTTGCCTTAATTTGATTTTAATTGGAGTCAGTGGTCTTTTCTTGTGTCCTGGACTAACATTTTGGAGTTCCCCAGCAACATGACCCGACCAGATCACAAAGCCAGACTGCTGGAAATTCTGAAGCTGGCCTATCCTCCAGGAATCCGGGCTGGAGAGCCAAGTTCCAAAACCTTGGAATGAGCCTTCAGTCCGTGGATCACTGCAGTGAACCATCGCACTAAAACTATTATCAAGCACCTGGTGGAGGAGGCCTTCATAGGTAAGAGGCGCCTTTATAACATCTGATATCCGGTTAAGGGAGTACTCTTCTGATGACAGAGAGGTGGCCTGGGAAGGCTCACATATACTCCTGTCTGGGACAGTAATAGGAATCCTTCTTTCCTCTGTTCTGTTCTGTAGGGAATACCTCTGAAAGTGTAGAAAGGTGCCGACTGGCATGCAGGAGCTCCTACCCCGGAGCTTTAGCAAGACGCTGCATTGCTCCTCTGGTTTTCTGTTTATTTGCTGAGTTTCTGTTTTTTTGGGGTGTGTGTTTTGTTCTGTGTTCTAAATGTTTTTTATTTGTTTGTTTTTGTGCGTTTTGTTGTGTGATTTCTGTGGTAAAAACTTAAGGATATTGGACTTGAAAATGGGTAATAAATCATGTAAGCCTGACACCCCTTTGGACTGTGTTTTAAAGAAATGTGATGCACTATACCCGCATTTGTTAAGCAGGATGAGAGAAGCCCCTAGCTGGCTGTCTGGAGCACACCCACGGCAGAGGGCAATGCCTGCTGGGGACCTAATAACTGAGTATCTCCCAGGTTAACAAGTGAAACTCCTTTAAAACCCCTTGTCCCTCCAGATCAAGAGAGTCACAACTTTGGACAAAGTCCCCTGTTTTTCTCCTTTGTTAGCAAAGCAGTAAACCTCCCTTTTACTTTTTCTCAAACCCTGTCCTTATATTAAATTGGTATTAATTGGCTTCAAGGTCCGGAACCGAAATTTAAGTTACAAATTTTGATACCGCCCCTGACCCTGGAATTTTTGAGAGCTGACTACTGAAATGTTAGGAGATTCAGCGTGCTTGGGGTGGAACCGAACCAGAGGAGCTAATCCTGTAAGTAAAAGACGGGACTGAGGGACTCCCAGCAGCTGCCGAAGTCCTGTTGCTTCAGTGAATTCCCTCCTTCCTTCCCTGCACTGTAAGTATTATGCCACCTCTGTCTTCTTAAAAAAGAGAAAGAGAAAAAGGAGACACTAAATGCAGTAAAGTCACCATGGAGACCTTTGATATTGCATTTCAGGTTCCCCCTCTGTGAAAACATCTGATGCCCTTGTGGGGACATATATCGTGCCACTGGTGTAGGAGATTTTTCTCTTTTCTGCTGTTTTAAAGGCTTCTGTCCTGTCAGCCATAGTCTGGAGCTCCTTTCTGTCTGTCTTTTGTCTTTGTTTCTGGCCATTTAAGACATGTGCAATAATGTGTTGATATTATAAATTGTTTCTTGGGAATGATCTTAGCTGAATGTGTGTCTAAAGGATGATGTTTTATTGTAACAATATGGTATCTGAATGGGTTTTTGAAGCATTGCACAATCTTGAAGTTAAAAGTAGGGTTTAGGTAATTTTTTAGTTTATGATTTCAGATAATTCATGCCAGAGAACTTAAATACTTAAAATGGAAAACTAAAGAATTCTACTTCCAAGTTGGCAAGTAACTTCCCAATCATTCAGTCTTTTTTTTAACCAATTTTTAATTGGGTAGCCTGGGAAAATGTCACAGTGTGTATCAGTGCATTAATTTGGACAAGGATAGTAAATCATAGTATGGTATCTGTTGACAAAAAAAGATGTTAAGGTATAAAATTTTGTGAATTGTATCTTAAAATTGTATCATAATTTTCAACATCCTCACCTGAAAATTATGGTTAAAGTGCCTTAGGCCTGAGGTGTCTGCTTAGAATAGCAGTTTTGTCCAGCTCCTTCCAGAACTCAGCCAGGACTTATGTTGAAATGTAAATGAAAGAAGCCTGCAAACTCAGTAGGAGACTGATCTGATGTCTAAGTGGGAAAAAAAAGGTATATCGTATGGTATTTACTAATTACTGGCCAGTCATTTTTTTCTAGGACTCTCATTTTTTTCCTTAGATTCTGTATTTTTTTTGAGCTCATTATTTTGATCCTACAGAACTAGGTTAATATTTTTCTGATCAGTTCTATATTTGACCAACAGTGGAGTTTTGAAACATTGCAATGGAGATTTCACCTGCGAAAAGCTACAAGGCCTTACTATTATTATTTGTGCACACTTTTGTTATGTGTTGTATGTCTATATATCCATATGTTCATATATCATATATGTGATATACAAATTAACATATATAAGGAGCGATCATTAAAAAAAGGCACTCATAAAAACAAATTTTAAAAAGTGAATTCAAAATCTTTAATTCACGTGATTTAAATGATTCACTTTAAATTTGGATAAGCAAATAACAATAAATGTCTTTAAATTTAAGCTTACAAGTTTTTCTAGCTGCTCAAAAATCTAATAAAATATTAATGTCTATAAAATGTCTAATATGCCTTGGTTCTAGGACTTTTCCTTTAACAAAGAAATGGTTTACACTGTTCAATACATTTCTTTTGATAAATAAGTGAAGTAAATTTGATATGGGATTACTCATTCATGAGTACTTTTGTTAGATATCTGATTGATTTAGTAAGGTCTGTATAAGTTTGTTCTAAAGTCTGTATAAGATTGTAAAAATCAGTCATGTGATAAAGCGACACAAATTTCTTAAAACAAAAGTTTACCCATAACATTGTGTTTATAAAGTTTTATTTTTCTAGAACAAGCAACCATAAAAATTAAACAACTGATTAAATAAGAACTGTTATTTTAGAGCACTCTACTGCCATTTCTTTAAAAGCTAAACTTGGTTAATGTAAAAACATCAATGTCATTGTGATGCTATTAATGTGCTCATATCTTCCAGGTATACAATTCTGTAAGGTAGAAACTTTAAAAGAGCATTTCATCAAGCTGGTGTTCTGAAGTTGTATGGTAAAAATATATATATATTGGGGATTTATTTACTTGTTATCAATAAGATATATAAAGTTTTATGTTACTTTTTACATTGGGAAAAAATTTAAATATATTTTTAAGTTAATGAGCGCCTAATCTATGTAAAGGTTAAAAACTTTCAGCCTTTCTTTAATTCATGTTTTAAATGTGATATCATATGGTGTTAGCTAATATTCATGTGACCTCAAACAATTTATGTAAACTGTGTAAAATGATATTTAGAAAACAAAGATCAGCTTTAGAACTAAAACACTTAAGATTTATATAGAGCCCTGCCTTACCTGAGATAAGGTTCTGTGTCTCATCTTACAACATGTGAGAATAACTACGAAAGCAGTAGGTCAGATGTTATTTAATTTAAAGTTATGTTTTTCTGTCAAGATTACTAGGATCTCAAAAGGGGGATATAATGTATAACTCAGCCTAAAATTCAGGGTAGCTATTACACGAACTAAGTATTTTTACTCTTGTTAATTTTATTTTGAATTTCCTTATAAGTTAACTAAAGATTCCCTGTTAGTGTTTTACAAAAGAGTTGATTTTAGAACACAATATTGGTTAATTTAAGATAATAAGTCATCACCTACAAGACAGATAGAAAAATACAGATCTCAAATAATAAAAAGATAAATAATTTTAAATTATAGACATTAAAGCACAGTACTCTTAATATAAGGCTGTTAAAATTTATTTGCTGGATGTTTAAGATTAGGATTTAAAATTTAATTTAAATGAAAAGGGACAATAAAACAAATATTTGGCTCTTGCCCTCTGAGTCAGTCTGTATCCAGGGAACAGGAGACTTCTCTAAAGAACTTTGCAACTCTGAGCCACATAACCTCCTGATCAGGAAGATTAATGAGACCACTGGAGAACAGAAAGCCAATCAGTGCATTTTCTACGAAGAAGAGAGTCATCAGAGAAGGGAGATATTCCTGATGCTTCCCAGAGAAGCCACATGGTCAAGCAAGACCTGGACTCACCTAGCGCAAATGGCACTAGCAGAACTGAGAAGCTGCTCTCAAGTTTCCCCAGGAATGACTCCCATAAAATCTCAACTGACTGTTAACAATAGATAGAAACAAAAGTCAGTTTTACTGCTTCATCTTAAACTCTTAGCAAAGACAGATAAACCCAAAATACAGCCATTCCTGGGCATTTTAAAAAATAATAGTTATAATAATATTTTAACATATACACTTTATGGTAGCCTCCCAAAATAAGTAAGACTGGAGGCTACAAAGAAGGATTCTCAGACAGTAATGCCTGATGAGTATAAAAAGAGACTATCAAGAGGAAGTACCAGAGGCAGAAGTTTTTTGTTTAAGGCCTACAGATATTCCTAACCTACACAGGTAGGCTTGGTGTTTGCTAGTATGATTATCCAGCCCTGAATAACAGAATTAAAGGTTTCTCTATTACACACAGAGGTCATACTAGTAAAAGGAATTTGCAAGATCAGATGACATTAAATTATTAAACTGTATCTTATGGGGTGAAACAACTATGACATTAAAAGTTAAGTTGAAAGTCCTGATAACTGGGGATATTGAAGACAGATGAGGGGACATCTATACAGTGACATGTTTCAGCTGCTGCAACATTTATTCAGTACTCATGGTTTTTGTTTCTCTCATAGAAGAACCCATCCCCAGATGACTTTACAAACTGTTCTACCACAACCAGACTTCAAACCGAATTGACTTCTAAAAGGCAACTCATATCCCTCATGCTGTGCCCCCTCATGTCACCCTCTCTCAGCTCAGAAGAAGCCAAAATGAGTGACGACTCTCTTCTTACAACAATGGAGCCAAAAACAGATAGACTTTCATTTTAAGTAATTAATTAAGTCAGGTAAAATCAGGGAGACTGGTTTTGTGTGAGTTCAAAAAATATGGAGACTGTTACGTGAGGTATTAAAATTCCCTCAGTGCTCTTCCCCTACCCTATCAAAGATTTGAAAGGGACACATTAGAAAAGGGGGGAATGATAGACCCAACCTGATCTTTTATTAAAATTTGGATCCATCTTGCCACAAAGCCATGAAAAGAAAATTTTGGCTTAACTATAAATTACACAAAATTCTGAACCTGCTTGGAATGCCTGCCCATGGCCTTCAACTCACCCATGCCTGGCACTTTGACCAGGAACAGCCCTCTATGAAACTTTATTGACACCTCATAAATATTGGCCTTCCCTGGCCAGACAATGACCCTCTCTGAGGTTCTAATGGTTTTCATAAATTCTGATGTTGGGGCCAGCAAAAAAAAAAAAAAATATATATATATATATATATATATATATATATATATATATATATATATATATATATATATAAACTACGATTAGTGTGATGCTTGTCAGAGTTCTGATATTTGTAACCCCCCTGTAGTGTAAAATTCTGGGTTATAAACCTGGGCTGTAGGAAATTTGGGTGGCTGTCTTGTTCCCACTGTTTTGGGAGGGAGAGGCCACCTGGGCAGTGGAAATTATAAGCTTGCTTTAACTTGATTTTAATTGGAGTCAGTGGTCTTTTCTTGCATCCTGGTCTAATAGGTAAACGCTATCAAGCATGCAGCTCTGCTGGCCTAAAGACTTCCTTAGAAACTGCCTCTGAGGATGGGCACTTGACATATATGTTGTTGTCAGGAGCTTTAGCTTTCTTTCTAATGAGACCATTAAAGCTGGATCTGCATCTATGTGACGTGGAGGACATGGTTTCTTATTTTCCAAAGGACATGAGGCAGCAGTGCTGAATTCACTCTTTGTAGGTAAACTGTGGCCACTGAAGGCTAAGTGACTCCCCGTGTGGACTGTGAAGCCATTTGGTCATCCTCCACTTTTCATGGTGTTTCTTGCTGCTGCACTGGGAGTTTGTTATTTGCTTCAAAAAATACAAGGAATTCAGCTGGGACACAGTGCTGGTGAGAGTTCTGTCACATGAAATAGATCAGGGTCTGCAGGAGAATGCATCAACCAGGCTTCTATCCCACATAGCTTGTGCCCTTGACCATAGCACCTGATTCTGAACATTGTCCTGAAACATCTCCATATAACAAGATGCCTTATATGGAGAGTTATCAGACATATAAGTGATTCCTGGCTGCACAATGTCAGCCACAAGCCATTTGGAAGTCAATGTCAGATACACATGGCCCGACCACAGATGTTTTATCACACACCTGCACACCACAGCTCTGGGCCCACTACTCAGCAGGCTCCAACATACTGGCATCTCTGTTCTACATCATTTTCATGAATCCCAGTCAATCAAGGCACTGTCTGGTACACACTTCATCAGTAAGAGGACATTGAAAGGTTCTCCAGTGCCACCTGGTCATGAAAATTTAAAAAATTTCATTGTATTTATCTAGCCATTTTTCAAGGATAAAGTTGGAGAAATTGTGGGTTTCAATTCATTCAGAAACCATTAATGTTTGAGGAAGCACATTTCAAGGAAACTCTGGAGAACTCTCAGAGGCAAGGCTTCCCAAAGAGTGGCCAAAAGGACACATGAAGCCAGGCCCATTGAGGTCTACAATGTGAGGCCCATGTGTGTTTTGACTGTCAACAATGGCTGCCAACTCTTTCAGAATAAAATAATGTGATGCCCTGGCAGAGATTGACAATGCTCTGCGGAAAGCCACCCTGGGCATTGATCTCAGTTTCCAAAGGCAACTCTTATGCGTGGTCTCCTAAAATCCCAACACAATTCATGGCAATACTTCTCTGAGGTCAGTTCCTGAACTCAGTCTGTAAGGGGAATCACACCAGAGTTCATGCCACGTGGACCTAGTCATCTCTTCCAACCACCACACAAATGACCACAATTAAACCCAAAACACTCCCAAATGGCCCTCATCTTCTTCCACATAGACACTCTTCATAGCCTCTGGCTGGATGTTTCCATGAGGGGCACAGCCCAAGACAGTTTTCCAAATAAACTCCCTTGCCCCTCATTTGCCTAAAGTCAGGGTGGCCTGGACTCCCTTCCTGTGAACCAATAGTGATCAAATAGTCCTGCTCTTAATACTGCTCTGCTTCTCTAATTTGAGGCCTACTGACTGTCTGGTATAGATTCTTTATGTGAATTGGTGTCATGAGAAAACCCAAGCCCTTATGTGCTAGCCTCTGTAGGGCTTTGAAGAACTGATTTGACACAAAGGATCCCTATTCTCACTTGATGGAGGTCAAGAAGCTTACAGAGCAAGGCGAGAGACTTCGTCCACAATGACTGCTCTTTTGGCCATTTTCATTTTGCATGCAAACTGGGAAACTTTCTTTAGATCCATCAGGTGCTGAGAATCTAAGCCACTGCCTCACATAGGGCAAAGAGACTTATTCAGCCACATCTCTTTCCAAAGCAATTAAGCAAAGAGCCACAGGTGATGCCCATTCATTTCCATTTGAAAACTCTTTTCTTCTGGCTTCACAAAGGGGTGGCCTGGGGCAAAGATCTTCCTGACATTCAGGACAACAGAAAAATAGGTAAGCAAAAGGCCCAATGCAGTGTTTTTCCACTGAGACTTTAATGGTCACACTGATATGTGAGTTTTCTGAGATGCTTCTATTCTCCTCAGCTATCCAGTACATGGCCATGTAACAGATCTTGAAGGTGGTACATATCTTGGAAACCAAACCATGAGGCTATTCTGGAGAGTGGCCAGTATTCAGGAAGAAAACAAGAACTTAGGAAGATAGTAGGTGTTGCCCATCCATAAGGCAAGCCTCTCTCCATTCTTTAATTGTGCAGGATGAATGCTGGCAAGCTTTCTACTAGACAGGACACAACCATTGATGCATTCGCTTTTCAAATGTCTACAACCACAGATACAGTGGAATGCACAGACATAGAAACACTCACGTTGTCAAACGACTTTCTAGAAACATTCCAGTCCAAACAAACAAACAGTCTTTCCTACCTATTCTCAGAAAAGAGACAAAACCACAAACTCACACCAACACCCACAACGGCACCTCCTTCCCCCAAGTATGTTGGTGAATATCTTGAGTGTCCTCTGACTGGTGGTCCATACTATGTTCCCCAAAAATGGCCTGTTCTGTCTCAGATCTGGTCTTCTTCACCAACTCTGTGAAGTTGTCAGGAGCCATGGTTGAGCCACTACCTGCTTTCTCAGAAAAGGCTCCTCTTCAGAGGTCTCCTGGCATTTGGCCATTCTCACTTCAGTAGGTACCAACAAAGACTGACTCTGTCCTTGGTAAATCCAAACATTTGAGACCACTGGGACTGGGACTGGGACTGACTCTGGGTGCCTGGCTTCCTGGATCCCAAGTTCAGAGTGTTCCATCACCAAGGAAGTGTGTACTGATATTTGCTTCTAAGGGTCCCAGTAGATGGAGACTGCCCGTACTTCCTGTGACAGTTTCACAAGTTAGAATGGTATATCAACAATAGGCACCCGGGAACAGCTCTTCTCACAGGCCTGGTTTTGTCCATCTTCTCTACATTAAGAAGAGAAAGGCTGATTCAGACACATCTCTTCATCCTGACCCGGTTGTTTAACATTGAAAATGACTTTTGCTCTCTCAGGTCCTTCATAGCTGCCTTCTTCTTCTCCACGTATCATTTCTGCATGGACCTTTGAGGTTCTCATCAGATGGAAGATACCCTACAATCGAGTATTGAAAGATCAACTCTTTCCCTGCTCTTCTGTAAAGTTAGATTGAGCGAACAGTGTATGGTTAGGGTTAACAACATGTTCGATTGGGTTAGGAATAATTCTGCAGGATGAATAATGGTTATGGGAACATGCGATATTTACAAAACATACAGTTGAAATATAAATATGAAAACAGAAATCTAGGTAAGATTTTATGCCCAGAAGGGCATTGTGCCCTTGATTGGGATACTTAGCTTTGAATTAATTTCTGCACAGATGTCTCAGATAAATCAATATACAATGGTATAGGACATTGTACCTTGGATGATTGAATGTCGAAGAGAACATGCAGTCAAAAAGGGATAGTTGGTAGGATTAGAAAGATAGTCGGTAGTTTTAGAAAGATGAGTGAGTATAGGATTTGGACAAAATGGTCTTTAGCAATAGGGTTTCATGTAGAGAGTGAATGTAAATATCAGCACATGTTAAGAGGCAGTCACAATGATGAACTGGGGAAAATATATATCAATAGAGACATTAGGAAATCAGGCAAAGTATAAGGTGAGTAATAGGATTAGACATTTTCAACAGGTTTGAGGTTGAATATATAATCTTAGAAAGAAACAAATATGTAGTCACCAATAGGATCGACAATTGAGAGCAATAGGCAACCTGAACATGGATGATTTTAGTAATCCATGTTCAATTTCCATTTAGGCATTAGTACAATCATAAGTGTGACATTTGCTTTTTGTTTCCAGAATATTACTGTGATAAAATGTATATGTAGATCAGGTGACATGAGTATTTCTTTCACCATTTCTAGGAACAGTATTTTGAAGACGTGTAAATTAGTATTTTGAATACAAATAGGTGTACACTGTGTCTATGAATATAGAAATAATGCATGAATAGACCATAATGTAAATAAATAATATAACTGGTTCCAACTTAAATAATGGTTCGAGTTGATATCTGAAAATATACAGGAAACCTTATATTGATATATATCCATTCATTCAAACCAGTTATACATCTAATGGTAATATTAGGGTTATGGTTTATCATGAAGAATGTGTGAGTTTTGCTTCAAAGGTAATTGTGGAAATCGAAAATAATGTGTTTGGAAAGAAGTCTCATGAAAAACCAGTCATGTAACCTGGAGGAATACAAGTGTTCTGAAGCAGGAAGTGATTGAAAGTGAAACAAAAGCCTTTAAATTTGTGAACTTGTGGATGAAATATATATCTTATGATGTGCATAAACTGAGTAAATAGTAATGTACAAGTGTTGAAAAAAAAATGAACGTCAAAATACACATCATGTCCCATAGGAATCTACTTGCATTTATATTAACCTGGGTCAATTAGTGTAAAAATATTAGGATATCTATGCACAATTCACTGAACTTAGTTTTCAGTACTAGGAAACAAATACGTATTTCAGGAGGATGAATATGTCTTAGAATAATCTTATGAAAAGTTGATTATAAATACGCACTTAAATATTAATGAATTTAGGGAGTACATAATAAGATACATTTATTTCATTTTTTGAAAACTCTGGAAAAAAAAAAAAATATATATATATATATATATATATATATATATATATATATATATATATATATATAGACATTAAAATACACACACAGAAATTAAAAAGTATTAATATACAAGCCAAATGAAATTCACCATGAAATATAAATCATCCACAGATCTAAAAATATTCATTTTACTGAACATGAATTTATGTATAATGTTGTTCAGCTAGGATACTCACGCATAGGTTGAATTTTCAGTTCCAACAGTGTTTAACAGGAGTGATCTCTTCTTACAATTTGTATCTGCCAAGTCAGCCACCTCACAAGAATGTACGTGTGGTACCAGGTAGGATTCTATATGTGCATGTAAAAATATATGTGCTGATTAGGCTACAGAGAAATGGAGACATGAATTCACATATTTGTTAACTTTAAAAACACATGGAGAAGTGTTTCAACAAAAAATTCACTAGATTTAAAACTCCTACCATATATAATGCAAAAGGAACGTCCAAATGTACACCTGGCATCCTCTGAACTGCTTGTATTTCAATTTGGTTTGGTCTATTTTTATCCATCATATTAGGATTTGTAGTCAGAGTCTAGTAGGGAGTGGGTTACTATGAGGGATTAAGTATTTTGAATGAATAATTGGAAAATGAATCCAATGTGTATGCAAATATGTGCTACAAAAAAATCTTCCCACTCTCATCCAGAACAATGCCTTGACATTACCTTCGCCCCAAGTAAGATACAATTAGAGGAGAAGAGTTAGAAAATCTATGAATACATATCTGGAATGGAAAATGCTCGGGAGTTCACAACACTGGAGGTGGTAGAGGAGTTTCCAAAAGTAATGGAGACTGTAAACACTCCACAAACATGGAAGTGTGCAGGCCTCAAGACATCTGGGAAACTGTCTTTGAGATTGTACACTTGAAATATATGTTGTTTTCAGGAGCTTTAGCTTCCTTTGTAGTGAGATCATCAAAGCTGTGTATGCATCTATGTTACATGGAGGGCATGGTTTCTTATTTTCCAATGAACATGAGGCAGCAGTGCTGAATTCTCTCTTTGTGAGTAAGCTGTGGCCACTTGGGTCTAAGAATCTTTCCGTGTAGACTGTGAAGCCATTTGGTCATTCTCCAATTTTGTTATGTTTCTTGTTGCTGCACTGGGAGTTTGGTATTTGCTTCACAAAATACAAGGAGTTCAACTGGAACACAGTGCTGGAGGGAGTTCTGTCACGTGTGGTGGGTAAGGGTCTGATGGAGAATGCACCAATCAGGCTTCTATGCCACATTGCTTGCCCCCTTGACCGTAGCAACTTGATTCTGAACATTGCCCTGAAAACTCTCCATCTAACAAGATGGCTTAATATACAAAAGTCTGCTGGCTGCACCATGTCAATCACAAGCATTTGGAAGCCGAAGTAAGATCCACATGACCCCACCACAGATGTTTTATCACACAACTGCACACCACAGCTCTGGGCCCACTACTCAGCAGGCTGCACCATACTGGCAGCTCTGTTCTACACCATTTTCATGAAACCTAGTCAAGGAAGGCACTGTCTGGTACACTCTTGATCAGCAACAGGACATCCAAAGGTTCTCCAGTGCCACCTGGTCATGGAAATTTCAAAAATTTCATGGTATTTATCTAGAAATTTTTCAAGGATGAAGTTGGAGAAACTGTGGGTTTCAATTCATTCAGGAACCATTAAATTTTTAGGAAGCACATTTCAAGGAAACATCTGGAGAATTCTCAGAGGCAAGGCTTCCCAAAGTGTGGCCAAAAGGCCACATGAATCCAGGCCCATTGAGGTCTACAATGTGAGGTCCCTGTGTGTTTTGACTGTCAACAATGGCTGCCAAGTCTTTCATAATAAAATCATGTGATGTCCTGGCTGAGATTGACAGTGCTTGGTGAATAGCCACCCCAGGCTTAGATCTCAGTTTCCAATGGCGACTCTCATGCATGGCCGCCTAAAATCCCAACACAATTAATGGCAATACTTCTCTGAGGTCAATTCCAGAACTCAGTCTTTAAGGGGCATCCCACCAGAATTCCAGCCCAGGTGGACCCAGGATTCTCTTCCAACCACCAACAAATGACCACAATTAAAACCAAAACACTCCCACATGGCCCTCATATTCTTCAACATAGACACTCTGAATAACCTCTGGCTAGAGGTTTCCATGACGGGCGCAGCCCAAGACCGTGTACAAAATAAGCTCCGTTGCCCCTCATTTGCCTAAAGTCAGGGTGGCCTGGACACCCTTCCTGTGAACCAAGAGTGATCAAATAGCCCTTCTTTAATACTGCTCTGCTTCTCCAGTTTGAGGCCAACTGACTGTCTGGTATAGATTCTTTATGTGAATTGGTGTCCTGAGAAAACCCAAGCACCTATTGGCTAGCCTCTGCCGAGCTTTGAAGAACTGGTTTGACCCAACGGATCCCTATTCTCACTTGATGGAGGTCAGGAAGCTTACAGAGGAAGGCGAGAGACTTCATCCACAATGACTGCTCTTTTGGCCATTTTGGTTTTGGATGCACACTTGGAAACTTTCTTTAGATCCATCAGGTGCTGAGAATCTAAGCCACTGCCTCACACAGGGCAAAGAGGCTGATTCAGCCACATCCATTTCCAAAGCAATTAAGCAAAGAGCCACAGGTGACGCCCATCCTTTTCCATTTGAAAATTGATTTCTTCAGGTTTCACACAGGGGTGGCCTGAGGCAAACACCTTCCTGACATTCAGAACAACAGAACAAAAGTCCAAAGTAGTGTTTCTCTACTGAGACTTTAGTGGTTGCACTGATATCTGAGTTTTCTGAGATGCTCTCATTCCCTTCAGCTATCCAGTACATGATCATGTCACAGAGCTTGGAGGTGGTACATATCTTGGAAATAATACCATGAGGCTATTCTGGAGAGTGGCCAGTATTCAGGAAGAAAAGAGGAACTTAGGAAGATAATAGGTGTTGCCCATCCATAAGGCAAGCAGCTCTTGATTCTTTAATTTGGCAAGATGAATGCGGGGAAGCTTTCTACTAGACAGGACACAACCATTGATGCATTCGCTTTTCAAATGTCTACAAAAACAGATTCAGTGGGATACACAGACATAGAAACACTCGCATTGTCAAACGACTTTCTAGAAACATTCCAGTCCAAACAAACAAACCGCCTTTCCTACCTATTCTCAGAACATGAGACAAAACCACAAACTCACACCGACACCCACAATGGAACCTCCTTCCCCCAAGTATGTCTGTGAGTATCCTGAGTTTCCTCTGATTTTTGGGCCATACTATGTTCCACCAAAATGGCCTGTCCTATCTCAGAACTGGTCTTCTTTGCCAACTCTGTGAAGTTGTCAGGAGCCATGGTTGAGCCACTATCTGCTTTCTCAGAAAAGGCCCCTCTTCAGAGCTCTCCTGGCATTTGGCCATTCTCACTTCAGTAGGTACTAAGAAAGACTGACTCTGTCCTTGGTAAATCCAAACAAGTGAGACCACTGGAACTGGGACTGGGACTGGCTCTGGGTGCCTGGCTTCCTGGATCCCGAGTTCAGAGAGTTCCATCACCAAGGAAGTGTGATAGGTCACTTCCTTCACGAACTGAATGAGGTCACTGCGTTGGCAACCACTTTGTCCTAACAGTTGCTTCCAAGGGTTCCATGAGATGGAGGCTGCCCATACTTCCTGTGACACTTTCACAAGATAGAATGGTATATCAACCATAGGCACCCGGGAACAGCTCTCCACACAGGCCTGGTTTGGTCGATTTAATCTACATTAAGAAGAGAGAGGCTTTTAGACACATCCCTTCATTTTGACCAGGTTGTTTTACATGGAAGTTGACTTTTGCTCTCTCAGGTCTTTCATAGGTGTCTACATCTTCTTCAGGGATCATTTCTGCATGGAACTTTGAGGTTCTCAGCAGGTGGAAGATCCACTATATTCCTGTATTGTAAGACCAACAATATCCTTGTTCTTCTGTTAAGTTAGATTGAGGAAATATTGCATGTTTAAGGGTAATAACAGGTTCGATTTGGTTTAGGAATCATTCTGTGGGATGAATTAAGGTATTGGGAACCTGCGATATTTACAAGAATATACTGGTGAAATATAAGTATGAAAACAGAAATCTAGGTAATATTTGAAGTCCAGAAGGGCATTGGGTGGCCTGAACACCCTTCCTTTGATTCAGGAGTGATCAAATAGCCCTGCCGCTAATACTGCACTGCTTCTCCAATTTGAGGCTTACTGACTGTCAGGTATAGATTCTTTATATGATTTGGAGAAATGAGAAAACCCAAGCACCTATTGTCTCATGCCACAGCAAATGGTTTATTGGGGTCCAGCATGCTGGGGCTCAAAGCTCACTTCAGAGGAGCAAAGAACAAAGAGCCCCGAGAACAACTTGAGAAGATATTATATACAATCTTTAGAGAGTGCAGGGACTTTATATACATCATAGCCTCCTTTAGCAAATCAACATATGTGGTAAGCCATTGTTGTAGATTGTGGCTGCCATTAGAAGATGGCGCCGGCTTCCACTGTGGCCTGTAGTAAACAACTCCTTTTATGGAGAGATGGCACGCTATCCCTTGCTACCCTATGAGAAAGATCCACGTGGCGGCTTAAGATTGGTATGTGGGAGGCTTTATTATACTGTGCTTGGGCGCTCGGGAGGAGGGGGGTCACTAGAAGATACTTTAATCAAGGCCTGAATAAACTGCTGAAAGAAGATTTCTGAGTTGCGTCTTCCCTGCGGGCAAGGGGTCGCGACAAGTGGTGCCGAGACCCGGGAACCAGAACTTTCAGTAGTCAGGTGTGGTGCACCGGTTAGTCCCAGGTAAGTGGGATCCACGATCAAAGCGGGGATTAGTCCCAGGTAAGTGGGATCCGCGATCAAAGCGGGGAAGCTCCTCTGTAAAGCACGAGAGAGCGTTACATTTTATTGCAGCTGCACTGTGTACTTTCACTTTTGTTTTTTGTGTGTCTTTTGTTGTGTCATGGGTGCCACATCTTCAAGTCCGCTTCTCCTGGTCCTACATGGCCTGTTACGTTCCAAGGGACTAGAAGTGAAACGTAGTACTTTACAGAGATTTTTACAGAAGACAGATATTGCTGCACCGTGGTTTGCATTTTCGGGCAGCCTTACTATACCTAGCTGGGACAAATTAGGGAAAGATCTAGATTTCGCTCGTGAACAAGGTACCTTAGAGGGTGGTGTTATACCACTTTGTAAGTTAGTTAGAGGATGTATAGTAGATAGTAAATGCCAGGAAGCTGTGAGTGAGGGTCAAGCTGTTCTTGAGCAACTACATGAGGAAAAGTCTGAAGGATCACATAGTGAAGTGGCAGAGAGCATTGGGAGTAAGAGTAGTGAGAAGGCAAAAGAGCCTGAAACTAAAAATAGGAGAAGGCTCTACCCAGACTTGGCTGAATTAAAAACGCCTGCGAACACAAGCGGCTCAGAGAGTTCTGAGGACCTTGATATATTCCTACAACAACTACGCAAGATAAAATTGAAGAAAAAGGAACAAGGGTTACAGGGCACGCAGGCCTACTGTAAAAAGGGGACGGGATCCAATATTGGTCAACAACACTCTGAGGAGGAGGAGGTAGAATATCTCGAAAAAGATATGGTGCCGGTTGCCCCACCCCCGTATGTGGGGGGGAGCCAAAATTCCGGGAGATCTTATCATGCGCAAGTTTGGAGGACAGTTAATACAGATATGGGACTTGCATACCCTGTATTTCAGGACAATAACAGGGGAAGATATCATGAGCCTTTAGACTTTAAGATAATTAAAACCTTGGCGGAATCTGTCCGCACTTATGGCGTGGATGCCGCTTTCACCCTTACTCAGGTGGAGGGACTTGCTAGATTTTGTATGACTCCTTCAGATTGGGCTAATCTAGTCTGCGCTTGTGTCTCCCCAGGGAAATTTTGGATTGGAGAGCATTTATGCTAGAGGGTGCAGTAGAGCAAGCTGCTCAAAATCATGCAGCGAGACGCCCTGCCTAGGATAAGGATATGCTTTTGGGACAAGGCAAGTTTGCTAATCAACAAACAGGATACCCCCCCGAACATTCACGCCTTGTCAAGATCACTCTTGGGAGAAACATCAGGTCTCTAAGGGTTTCTCTCTTTCTCCCTCTCATAAAAGATACTTATATAATTCTTCCAACTGTAATTCCTCTATAGGAACAGGTTGGTCTTGGTTTCAATGGTTAATTTCCAATGAAAAGGGAGCCACAGCTGATATCTCCACTTTGGCTCAATTACGAGGAGTCAAAAGCTGGTTGTTTAATGTTTCTGGTAGTATCCAAGACTCGGATCGAGGTAGGAGACTTGGAAATATTTCAAATAACTCACAATTAAGTAATGCTACATTATCCTCTGCAGCAGTCTGTCTCCAATCTCCGTTCCTGTTTCTTTTGGCTAATGATACATCACAGGGGATGCTTAATTGTTCTAATGTTACCTGTTATTTAACTGAGTGTTGGAATGGCTCTTGGACTGTGGCAGTGATTATGAAAATTCCAACCTTTGTCCCGATCCCAGTTACTGTGGATCCGGAATCTTTTCCTATTGTTGAACTGATTAGAGCCCGTAAAGATTTTGGTATTATGGCAGTTATAGTGACAGCTGTGGTGGTATCTGCTGCTGCAGCAGTTACAGCTGGAGTAGCCATGGCCAGCCAAGTACAAACTGCTGCCACTCTTAATGAGGTTATTCAACAAACATCCACCATACGTAAATCTCAAAGTAGAATTAATCAACACATTTTATCTGGGATTCTGGCTGCTAATCAAAGGATAAATCTGCTTCAAGATCAAGTTGAGAAATTGTCTGATCTAGTATATTTAGGTTGTGTTGATCAACGTGCACATTTATGTATAACCTCTGTCAGATTTAATGATTCCAGGAATGCCTCCCACATCATCGGGAAATATTTATCCGGAACCTGGTCCATGGAAGCAGAAAACTTACTCCAATCTCAACTAACTCAAATTGCTGTTTTGAATAGTACCCGTGTCGAACCAGTGACTTTGGGTCAATTCACCAGTTGGCTATCTTCTGCCTTTTCCTTCTTTAAGGAGTGGGTGGGAGTGGGCATTTTGGGGGCAATGTGTTGCTTCGGTATTATACTTTGTTTGTGGCTTCTCTGTCGCCTTAAAACTCGCCATACACAGGAGAAGGCTATGATTGTATAGGCTCTTGCGGCCTTGGAAAATGGCATGTCTCCGCAAATCTGGCTTGCGCATCTTAAACAGTGATTTTCTGGGCATGGCCATTGCACCCCAAGTTAATTTCACAGTGCACTGGGATTGGCATGTCCTCTTTCTTATTCTCCCCCAGTACTGAATAGCCCTTGCACTCTGCAGGTCTTGTTACCATTGCACACAGATGGGTTTTAGGACTGGTCTTTCTTCTCGGCTACAGACTCTTTACTTTCCTCTGGGCCTTAGGGATTGTGTTGCCAACTAAAAATTTGTTATTGTTACCAGGCTACCTGTGTTGCCCTACTTCTCGCCGTCGTCAAGATGCAGGATGCGAGGCAAAGCACTGCACTTGAGTGATCCCTCAACGGACCTCAAGGAAAGCATGTCCTATTGCATGCGGGTTTGACGTCCACGCCCCCGCCCTACGAAAAAAGGCGTCGGCTGATATGGGGTCAGGTCTGGGGAAGGCGCCTCCTTAGGACTGAACCATACATTGCAGCCGCTTCTGCACAGTGGGATAGGACCTCTACTTTCACCTGCATTGTTTTATAAAATAGAAGGGGGAACTGTGGTAAGCCATTGTTGTAGATTGTGGCCGCCATTAGAAGATGGCGCCGGCTTCCACTGTGGCCTGTAGTAAGCAACTCCTTTTATGGAGAGTTGGCACGCTATCCCTTGCTACCCTATGAGAAAGATCCACGTGGCGGCTTCAGATTGGTACGTGGGAGGCTTTATTAGACTGTGCTTGGGCGCTCGGGAGGAGGGGGGTCACTAGAAGATACTTTAATCAAGGCCTAAATAAACTGCTGAAAGAAGATTTCTGAGTTGCGTCTTCCTTGCGGGCAAGGGGTCGCGACAATCATATACTGTGGGAAAATCAAAAAACAACTGTAAAACATGATTAGCACATTCATGTGCGGGAACAGTTCGGGCAGGGGGTGATTGGTCAGCCCTGAGAAGGGGTATACATTTAAACTGATTGGTTGAAGCCCTGAGATGTATACGTGCTGACATGCACGGTTTCTGGGAAGGGGTTGTTAAGTAACTAGGTGGTCAGGGAAGATTTCAACACATCTAACGGGCAGTTCCGGGAATTGTCTTCACTGACACAGGAATTTCAGGTTCTGAGCACAGCTTGTAAACTTTACAAAACCTGTTTCTTTACGTTTCAATTTCAATTTCATTAATTCTTTCATTTCTCACTCCTTTTTCTGCCTACTTTTAATCTTAAAAGTAATGAATCATAATTATTGTGGGGTCTCACATTCTATTTCTGCCAGTGAAGTGTATTTCTGTCTGATTACCATGAGTTTTACCTGCCCAATCTGAGCCTGGAGAAAGAAAACTATGTAGTTAAGCAAACGAGGTCCCACAGTTATCAACACCATAAGCATGATCAGGGGTCCAGCTAAGGCTGATAGGAGTGTAGTTAACCAGGGGGACTGGGTATATCATGACTCAAACCACACTTGTTGAATGTCCCTTTCTCTCTGGTGCTCTACAAGGAATTTTCTCAATTTACTCATGGATTATTTTACAAGTCCAGTATGGTCAGCATAAAAACAGCATTTTTCTCTCAGTACAGCACAGAGGCCCCCCTCCCTCAGGAAATGGATGTCTAATCCTCGACTGTTCTGTAAAACAACTTTAGAGAGAGAGGTTAAGGATTCCTGCAAAAGTGTGATGGAGGTCTCTAACGTCTTCAAGTCTTGATTTATTGCTGTTTCTAATCAGGCCATTTGTGGTGACCCATGGATCATATCAGCTGTTCCTGTACCCACTCCTGCAGCAGCTCCTAGCCCCAATAGGATGGCTAGAGTAAGGGACACTGGCTCCCGGCAAAATCGGGTTGGTTGTCCCCCTAGTAGACCTTCAAAGGATTCTGCATCATGATAGAGCACGCTGGGGAGTATCTGCACCATTATACAATAATGTACAGAGCTGTCAAATACATGGGCTGAAATGCAAGGAGTTCTGACTGTGTGGAGTTCAGTACCATAAAGATTCCTTTAATTAGTTCCCAGGGGGAGGAGTCAGCTGTACTCTGGCCTGGGGAAGTAGGCAAAGATGGAAACTGCGAAGTATGATATGGTAAAGGAGTTTTGGTAGATCTAGGCATGGGAGGTTGAGGAGGCTTAATTCCTGACTTGAGGGGACTGGGCCCTATTGCTGTGGGATATTCTTCCTTTTTAAGCCGGATGGTGAACCAGAGACCAAAGTCATAACCAGGGCCATTAATATAGAATCGCATTCCCCAAGTATTTCCCATAGGCCATGTTGTTCTGAGGTAGCCCCTTCCTTTGGAAGTGAAAGTTATATTGAGGGGGTAACATAGACTATTTTTTCCACAGCAAGTTTTTGACACCACTTGGATAGCGGCACATTTATTGGGATCAATCCAGATGTCATTTCATCCTACCCAAATCATACTGTCTGGGGAGTTTGCGTTTCACAATGTAGGTCCCGTGTGTTCACAACCCCAAGATCTACAATAAAAGTCACTGGGTCCTCCACAGGTTTGGGCCTGTTTGTGACTTCAGAAATCAGCTGGGCACACTTAATACACAAGACTGGCTAGTTTACACCTGAGCTGGGGGAGATGACATCAATAATTCATGGGGTAAGTTGGTCTATGTTGCCCTGGTTTGGGTTTGAGTGGCATCTGTGTGGGGTCCACTATGTCAGGGAGATCCCAGTCAGAGAGGCCTATGGCAAGCTGACAAATATCCGGGTGGAGAGATGGCCACCAAGTCCATAAGGGGGCTGTATGTGAAATAGACCACACTACTTGCCCAGTAGGATCTTGCCATTGTTGCTGAACAGGCTGATGGGGATTAGGACTGCTGGTGGTCAGGGGAAGAATCCATAGCCCTACCCACACCACGGACATGCATCTTGAGAGGGTTACCAGTCTGTTCCAGTTTCCAGCCAGAGTCTGGAGAGGGCGCAGGATTGAGATGGGAGGTATGGATCCAGGAAGTTATCCCATCCACTTTCACCACTGTAGGTGTTATAAGCAGCACCTGGTATGGTCCTTTCCAGCAGGGTTCCAGGGATGACACCTGACACTGTCTCATGTAGACGAAGTCTCCCACTTGATATCAATGTGGAGTTCCCTCGTCTCCAGGATGATAAGCAGTGGCCAACTGTTTTCACAGGTATCGCTGGGTGCTGGGTTTGTTCAAGGGCTTTAAGTCTGTCTAGCAAGGGGGTGTTGAAGGAATCATTAATCTCAGAGTTGGGGTTAGGTCCCTTAATGGAGGAGGGGCACCGTAGAGAATTTCATAAGGGGTGAGGTTACACAAAGAGGCGGAGGGGTATTTCTTGCACAAAAAAGTGCATGAGGTAGGAGCATAGTCCAATTTTTTATGCCGGTCTCCAAGATTATTTTCGTTAAGTCTCTTTGATGGTTCTATTCATCGTTTCTCTATGTCCTGAGCTCTGGGGTCTATAAGCACAATATAACTTCCAATTAATCCCCAGGGTCCTGGAAAATCCCTGACTTACCTTGGCCATGGATGCCGGTCCGTTATCAGACCCTATTACCTTAGGCAGACCGAACCTTGGAAAACTGTCTTCTAGGATCTTTTTGACCACCATCTGAGCTGTTTCTTTCTTCATGGGGAAGGCTTCGACCCATCCTGAAAAAGTATCTACAAAGACTAGGAGATATTTAAGTCCATACCTTGCTGGCTTAATTTGAGTAAAGTCCACTTCCCAGAATTTTCCTGGTCTGGTTCCTCGTATGCGCATCCCTGCAGGACTCTTGGATGGGAAAGTATTAACTAATTGGAAGACTTGAAAAGCTCTAGTCACCAGCTCAGCTATTTTTTTCCTCTGTGAGTCAGTCAATAATAAGTCCTTTATTCGGTCCTTTAAGAGTGCTTATAACTTTTTTGAGCCTAAGTGGTTGAGCTGGTGTACATCTTTGACATAAAGGTGGGCTTTTTGAAATTGTAAACTTGGCTCTGTAGGGTCCCAGAGTTCTGTATCTGTCTCCTCAGATGATAAGTTGCCTGAATGTTCCGGGGCGGCCAAGTCTCCTGATTTTTGTTCCCCCCGGTGTGAAAAAAGTTAACAGAGTCACTCCGTTTAGGGCTGCCAATTAAGCTTCCTCATCTGCCCTTCTGTTTCCAACTGCCACGGGATTGTTTCTCTTCTGGTGCCCTGGACAGTGCACTATAGCTAGTTCCTTATGGCCCTGCACTGCTGAGCGAAGGTGGAGGATCTCATCTTTATTCTTTATTTCTTTCCCGCAGAGGTTAATAGCCCCCATTGTTGGTAAATAGTCCCGTGCATATGAACAGTGGCAAATGCATAGTGACTAACAGTTTATATGGTGGCCCTTTTGCCTGTTGCTAGTTCCAATGCTTTCATAAGGGCAATCAGTTCTGCTTTTTGGACTGATGTCCCTTCTGGGAGACCCGAGTATCAGATGAAATTAGTTTTGCTAACTGCTGCTGCTCCAGCCCGCTGCTTACCATCTTGGAGGAAGCTGCTGCCATCCTTAAACCATACGATTTCAGGGCGAGGCAGTGGCTGATCCTTCAAGTCTTGTTGTATACTGGTTTCCTTGCCAGTATGTGTTGACACTCATGAGTGACGGGTCCTGATGATTCTTCTGGCAGCAGTGTAGGTGGGTTGAGTGGAGCAGGGGGTCCCAGCGTTATTCTGTCTTTGTCAAGCAAGAGGCTCTGGTAGTGGTTTATTCTGGAGTTTGATAGCCACCTCTCTGGAGGCTAACAGATCATGCTCTCCAGGGCATGGGGGGATATAATGGTTAGCTTCTGTCCCAACGTTAATTAATGAGCATCTTTTATTAGAAGGGCTGCCGCTGCTATAGCACTTAAGCAATGGGGCCACCCGCTAGCCACTGGGTCCAGTTTTTTGGATAAATACGCTACCGGCTTTTTCCAAGGTCCAAAAGACTGAGTGAGCACTCCCCGTGCTATTCCTTTCTTTTCCTCAATGTAGAGAGTGAAGGGTTTTCTACATCTGGGAGTGCTAAGGCCGGAGCAGATAGCAGCATCTTTTTTTGACATTATCAATAGCTTGTTGGTGCTCAGGGGTCCATTGGAAGTGGGCATCCCCCTTTATCAGCGGGTATAAAGGGGCAGCCAAAGATGTTAACCCAGGAGTCCATAACCTGCAAAAGCTGGCAGTCCCAAGAAACTCTCTGAGTTTTCTCTTATTAGATTGGGGCAGTATCTGCACAACAGTTTTTTTCCTGGGCTCAGGGAGCCATCGTTTGCCACCCCTGAGAGAATAACCCAGGAAGATTACTTCTTGCTGACAAATTTGGGGCTTTTGGCAGAAGCCTTATATCCAAGCCGAGCAAGCTCGAATAATAGTGCTTGGGTCCCAGACTCATAGGTCTCCTTGGTGTCGGCTGCCAGTAGATCATCCACTATTGGAGTAGGGTGACTTCGGGGTGTGCAGTTTTGAAGTCATTTATGTCTCTGTGGAGGGCTTCATCAAAGAGAGTGGGGGATTTTTTGAACCCCTGTGGGAGTCTAGTCCAGGTTAGTTGGCCAGATATTCCAGGTTCTGGGTCTATCCACTCTAAAGCTAACAGCAACTGACAGTACTTATGTAGAGGCGAGCAGAAGTAAGCATCTTTTAAGTCCAGCACAGTGTACCATTTCTGCTACGGATTCAGAGTGCTAAGCAAATTATATGGATTGGGTACTGTGGGGTGAATGTCCTGCACTCTGTTGTTGATCTCTCTTAGGTCTTGAACAGGACGGTAGTCCCCAGTTCCTGGCTTTCTTACTGGTACCGGGGGGTGTTCCAGGCTGATTGACAGGGCCTTAGGACCCCAAGAGCCAGGTATTTATGAATATGGGGCCTTATCCCATCCTTAGCTTCTTTGCTTAGAGGATATTGTTTAACACTAATTGGAGACGAAGAGGCTTTTAATTCTACTACTATTGGAGGTTGTTGATGGCTAGACCTAACCCAGCAGTTTCTGCCCAGGCATTAGGATAATCTTTTATCCATTTATGGGGTAGTTTGCCTGTTTGATTAGTCCTATGGGGCGCAAAGAGTTGATGTTCATCTTCTACGGACATAGTCAAAGATGTGACTATGGGAGTTTATACTGAACGCTATAGAACCTCCACTTGGGGACCATTAGGTTTAAAGGTTATTCTAGTCCGGAGTTTGGTAAGCAGATTCCTGCCCATCAATGGGGCCGGGCATTCTGGAATTACTAGGAAACAGTGGTGGACTTTTCCCTTTCCGAGGTCCATGTTCATCTTAGTTGTCCAAGCCCGATATCTACTGCCATTAGCCCCTTGAACTAGGGACCATTTAATTGATAGGGGGGCCAGTGAAGTCTTAAGGGCTGAGTATACTGCTCCTGTAATCACTTCAAAGTTCACTATGTTCCCCTCAACTTCAAATGTTACTATGAGCTGGGGAAGGGGATCTGAGCCCCGAATTTTCTAGTCCTCTTCTAGAGTCAGCACGGCGGGCTGGCGTGGCTGCTTCTTTTGGGGGCACTCTTTGGCCAAGTGTTCTTTTTCATTACAGTGGGCACATTGATTTGAGGCCAGGGGCAGCCTTTGGCGTGGGCCCAGGTAACCCTTTATGTATCCCTGCTTTTTAACTTCTGGCCTATTTGCTGCTGTGACCCGAACCTTAGGCAATGCTTTACTCTGCCATTTGCTTCTTTCCTCCTTCTTTTGTTCCCTTTCCTTCTCTCTCTCCTCTATTCCCTTTCCTCCTCAGTTTCTCTCTTATAATATGCTTTCTCAGCTTCTCTGACTAAATCTCTTAAGGTCATATCTTATAATCCATCTAGACGTTGTAACTTTCTCTTAATATCTAGGGCAGTCTGCTCGATAAAGGCCATTGCAACAGATGCCTTTGGTCTTCTGCCTGAGGATCAAAAGGAGTATATTTCCTATAGGCTTCCATAATTCTCTCCAGAAACATAGAAGGAGACTCATTAGGCCCTTGGATAATCTCTCTTACCTTGGACAAATTAGTCGGCCCTCTGGCGGCCGCTCAGAGACCCACTATTAGAGAACGGCGATAAGTGGACAGATGCTACCTACATTTAAAGGTGTTGGGGTCCCAGTTGGGTCGGTTCATGGGCCCGTAGGGATGGAGAGGGAGCATCACAGGGGCTTCCGAGTTTTCTATTATCCATCTCCTGCGGGTTTTTTTCGGTGGCCCAGCTTCCTTCAGGGGAGCAGGGGCTGCTGCTGCTGCGGGGAAGTCCCCTGGAGGGCTTGGGTCTGGCCCAATTGCCTCTAGCGGCGGAGAGGCTGAGTCAGCGGCGGGAGGATCATCTGGAACATGTTGTGGGTTGGGGAGCGAGGGTAGAGGATAAGGAGAGAGAGGAGTGTCCAGTCTTGTGACTCAGAATGGAGGGAAGAGGGGGAGGAGCAGAATGTTGGAATGATAGGATCGTGGGTCAAGGGGTATATGGCTGTTGATCTGGGTGGCCACGTGGCCCCGGTAAAAGACAATATCTCTGACTTTTCGGATTAGAGGGAAGTGGAAGGATTCTTCTGGGGGCCATCCGACTCCTAGGATGGGCCATTCTGAAGCACAGAGAGTCTGCCAGGTCCGGCATTTTACTGAAAAAGAAAGATTCTTGGTACTTGAGCGGACATCAGTCCAATGATCAAGGTTAAGGGACAGAGGCATGGAAGTGCTTTGTCCCATAATGTCCCATAATGGGAGTTACTCAAACAGGGACAGTGAATACACAAACATGACACAGACAAAGACAAACAGTAAACGTTTAACATGAGTCCAAGACAAAGATTAGAACTGAGTAACTGGCAAAACATGATGGGTTAGACAATAAAGACAGACAGTAAACTCAACATGAGTTCCTGACAATGAACAAAACTGAGTAGCCAGCAAAACCTGATGGGCTGGAAAACCGAATCATGAAGCAAAAAATAACCGAGCTGAGGAAACTACTAATCCTCTATTTCCTGAGTCCTCTGGAGTGTCCCCCAGGGACGTGGCCTGTGGCTCTGTGACACATCTGTCAGCCACCGTCGCAGAGAGCTAATGTTCTTCACCGACAGCCATTTTGCCAAGCCCTAACCTGAAACCTAAAACCAGAAAGAGGCACCTTACTTACTCTGAAAGGAGTCCGTTGGGGTCTTTTTTTGGTCACTGCTGGATTTCTCAGCTAGGGCCTCCAGATGAAAAGGTGGGCCGAACGTCGGAGGAAAAGACCACCAAGAGAATTTCTCATGAAACAGCAAAGGGTTTATTGGGGGTCCAGCATGCTGGGGCTCAGAGCTCACTTCAGAGGAGCAAGGAACAAAGAGCCCCGAGAACAACATGAGCAGATTTTATATACATTCTTTAGAGAGGGCAGGAACTTAACATACATCATAGCTTCCTTTAGCAAATCACCATATACCGTGGGAAAATGAAATAACAACTCTAAAACATGATTTGCACATTCATTGGTGGGAATAGTTCAGGCAGGGTGTTATTGGTTAGCCCTGAGAAGGGGTATACATTTAAAATGATTGGTTGAAGCCCTGAGATGTATATGTGCTGAGCTGCACGGTTTTTGAGAAGAGGTTGTTAAGTAACTAGGTGGTCAGGGAAGATTTCAACACACATCTAAAGGGCAGTTCCAGGAATTGTCTTAACTGCCACAGGAATTTCAGGCTCTGAGTGCAGCCTGGATGCTTTACAGAACCTGGTTCTTTACGTTTCAATTTCAATTTCTTTTATTCTTTCAGAACCTTACAAAGGAAGGCGAGAGACTTCATCAACAATGACTGCAATTTTGGTCATTTTGGTTTTGGAAGCAGACATGGGATCTTTTTTTAGATCCTTACGGTGCTGGTAATCAAAGCCACAGCCTCACACAGGGCCAAGAGGCTGATTAAGACATATCCCATTCCAAAGCAATTACTTCTCTGAGGTCAGTTACAGAACTCAGTCTCTGAGGGGAATCACATCAGAGTTCAAGCCCAGGTGGACCCAGTCATCTCTTCCAAACTCCACACAAAGGACCACAATTAAAACCAAAACACTCCCCCAAGGCCCTCATCTTCTTCCATATATGCATTCATCATAACCTCTGGCTGGATGTTTCCATGAATGTCACAGCCTAAGAGAGTTTCCAAAATAAGGTCTCTTTCCCTTCATTTGCCTAACCACAGGGTAGCCTGGACACCCTTTCTGTGAACCAGGATTGATCACATAGGTCTGCCGTTAATTCTGCTCTGCTTCTCCAATTTGAGGCCTACTGACTGTCAGGTATAGTTTCTTCATGTGATTTGGAGTCATGAGAAAACCCAATCATCTCTGCAGGGCTTGAAAGAACTCATTTGTCCCAAAGGATCCATATTCTCACTTGATGGAGGTCAGGAACCTAAAAGAGGAAGGTGAGAGACTTCATACACCATGACTGATCTTTTTTGCATTTTGGATTTGGATGCACACATTGGATTTTTCTTTAGATCCAACTGGTGCTGAGAATCTAAGCCACTACCTCACACAGGGCAAAGAGGCAGATTCAGACACATCCCTTTACAAAGCATTTAAGCATAGAGCCACAGGTGATGCCCATTCATTACCATTTGAAAACAGTTTTATTCAGGATTCACAAAGGGCTGGCCTGAGGCAAAGACCTTCCTGATATTCATGGCAACAGGCAAATAGGTTAGCAAAAGGCCCAAAGCAGGGTTTCTCCACTGAGACTTTCCTGGTCACACTGATATCTGAGTTTTCTGAGATGCTCGCATTCCCTTCAGCTATCCAGTACATGGCCATGTCACAGAGCTTGGAGGTCGTACATATCTTGGACACAAAACCATGAGCCTATTCTGGAGAGTGGCCAGAATTCAGGAAGAAAACAGGATCTTGGGAAGATAGTAGGTGTTGCCCATCAATAATGAAACCTGCAATCCATTCCTAAAATGGGCAGGATGAATGCTGGGAAGCTTTCTACTAGACAGGACACATCCATTGATGAATTCTTATTTCTAATGTTTTCAACCACGGACACAGAGAGATACACAGACATAGAAACACTCACCTTGTCAAACGACTTTCTAGAAACAGTCCACTCCTAACCAAACATACTGACTTTCCTACCTATTCTGAGAACATGAGACAAATCCACAAACTCACACCCACATTCACAAAGGCCCCTCCTTCCCCCAAGTGAGTCTGTGACTTTCCAGAGTGTCCTCTGACTGGTGGACCATACTATGTTCCCCCTTAATGGCCTGTCCTGTCTCAGATCCGGTCTCCTTGTCCAACTCTGTGAAGTTGTCAGGAGCCTGGGCTGACCACTACCTGCTTTCTCCGGAAAGGCGCGTCTTCAGAGCTCTACTTGCATTTGGCCATCCTCAAATCATTAGGTATCAAGAAAGACAGACTCTGTCCTTGGTAATTCCAAACAAGTGAGCCAACTGGGACTGGGACTGGGACTGGCTCTGTGTGCCTGGCTTCCTGGATAACAAGTTCAGGGAGTTCCATCACCAAAGATGTGACTTAGGTCAATTCCTTCAGGAATGGAATGAGGTCACTGCCTTGGCAACCACTTTGTCCTAACAGTGGCTTCCAAGGGTTCCTTGAGATAGTGGCTGCCCCTACTTCCTGTGGCACTTTCACAATTTAGAATGGTATATAAACCATAGGGACCGAGGCGAAGCTCTCCACACAGGGCTGGTTTGGTCCATCTTCTTTATATTAAGAAGAGAGAGGCTGATTCAGACACATCGTTTCATCCTGACCAGGTTGTTTGCAATGGAAGATGACTTTTGCTCTCTCAGGTCCTTTATATCTGCCTACATCTTCTCCTGGGATCATTTCTGCATCAACCTTTGAGGTTCTCAGCAATTGGAAGATCACCTACATGCCTGTATTGTAAGACCAACTCTGTCACTGCTCTTCTGTAAAGTTAGATTGAGAGAACAGTCTATGGTTAGGGTTAATAACATATTCTATTTGGGTTAGGCATCATTCTGCGGAATGAATAATGGTATTGGGAACCTGCAATATTCACAAGAATATATCGGTGAAATATAAGTATGAAACCAGAAAATCTAGGTACGATTTGAAGCCCTGAAGGGCATTGGGCCCTTTAGTGGGATACTTAGCTTTGAATTATGTTCTGCACAGATGTCTCAGATAAATCGATATGCAATGGCATAGGACCTTGTACCTTGGATGATTGAATGTAGAAGAGAACATCCAGTCAAAAATGAATAGTCCATAGGATTAGAAAGATAGTCGGTAGGTTTAGTAAAAAGGGTGAGTATAGGAATCGGACCAAAAGTTCATTAGCAATATTGTTTCGTTTAGAGAGTGAATGTAAATATTAGCACATGTGAAAAGTCATTCACAATGATGAACTGGAGAAAATATGTAGGAAAAAGATATCAATAGAGACATTAGAAAATCAGGCAAAGTATAAGGTGAGTGATAGGATTAGACATTTTCAACATGGTTGAAGTTGAATGTATAATCTTAGGAAGAAACAAATATGTAGACACCAATAGGATTGACATTTCAGAGCATTAGGCAATCTGGACATGGTTGATTTTAGTATTCCATGCTCACTTTGCATTTTGCTTTGGTGAAAGGTTAATACAATAGGTACTTGTCACTTCCTGTTTTTCTGTATGCTTAACAAAACACTCTTGAAATCTTGAGAACTGTTTGCTAATTTTGTTCCCAGAATGTGCTGTCCCCAACTGCCAAACTGCAGAATGTACTCCCTCACCTGGTTGCATGCAAACCACCCACTCGCCCTGACCCATCAAAAATTTCCTTCCATGCCCTCTCCAAGAAAAGTATATAAGCTCTCTTAAAGCTGTTCTCAGGGCTCTCTATTCCTTTCATGTGAGCTCTTAGCCCCAGCATGCTGGACCCCCAATAAACCGTTTGCTGTAGCTGAGTGAAAATGGTATACTCTTCTGGAATTAAAAGATGCTTTCTTTTGCTTGACTCTGCATAAAGATAGTCAGTTTCTGTTTGCTTTCGACTGGGTAGACCCAGAAACTGGAACGTCTGGTCAACTAACTTGGACTAAACACCCACAGGGGTTCAAAAATTCCCCCACTCTCTTTGATTCAGCCCTCCACAGAAATCTCAACAACTTCAGAACTACGCACCCCAAAGTCACTCTGCTTCAATATGTGGATGTCCTGCTACTGGCTGCCAACACCAAGTAAAACTGTGAGTCTGGGACCCAAGCACAATTATCTGAAATTGCTGAACTCGGGTATAGAGCTTTGGCCAAAAAGGCCCAAATTTGCCAGCAAGAAGTAATCTTCCTGGGGTATTCCATTAGGGGCGGTAAATGATGGCTCACTGAGCCCAGAAAACAAACTGTTGTGCAGATACCACTGCCATCTAACAGGGGACAACACAGAGAGTTTCTTGGGACTGCTGGCTTTTGCACGTTATGGATACGTGGGTTTGTGTTCTTTGCGGCTTCTTTATACCCTCTGTTAAATGAGGATGCCCAATTCCAATGGACCCTTTAGCACCAGCAAGCTTTTTATAACATTTAAAACACTGACACTGAACTCCTCAACTTCACTGAGCCCAGCCTGCAATTTCAGAAAGCCCTACACTACATTAAAAGTGTACATCAACTTACTCACCTTGGTTCAAAGAAACTGCAGGCATTCCTGAAGGATCAGGAACAGAGATTTCGACTAACTCACTCACAGTGAAAGGAAATAACTCACAAAAGCCTGTCGGTTCTGTCAATTGGTTAATGCTTACGCTTCCAAGCTTCCTGCAGGAAAGCACCTACGAGGAACCAGACCAGGACAATTCTGGAAAGTGGACTTCACTGAAATTAAGCCAGCAAGGTATGGACTTAAATATCTCTTAGTCTTTGTAAATACAATTTCAGGATGCATTGAATCCTTTCTCACAAAAAAAAAGAAAAAAAAAAAAAAAAAAAAACAACCGCTGAAACGGTGGTCAAGTACATCCTGAAAGATATTTTTCTAAGACACGGCCTGCCTAAGGTAATAGGGTCTGTTATTTGAACGGTGTTCATGGCCCAGGTGAGTCAGAGCTTAGCCAGGACCCTGGGGATTAATTGGAAGTTACATTGTGCATATGCACCCCAGAGCTCAGGACAGGAAAAAAAAAAATAAATAGAACCATTAAAGAGACCTAAACGAAATTAAGCTTAGAGACCGGCATAAAAGATTAGAGTATGTTCCTGCCTTATGCACTGTTTCATGCAAGAAATACTTGCTTGACAGACTAAAAGCTCTTGAAAGAACTCAGCGATACCTGTGGAAACAGCTGGCCACTGCCTACCACCCTGGGGACGAGGGGACTCCACATGGATATCAAGTAAGAGACTTCGTCTACATAAGACAACATCAGGTGTCATCCCTGGAACCCGGCTGAAAAGGACCATACCAGGTGCTACTTATAACACCTACAGTGGTATATGTAGACGGAATCACTTGCTGGATCCATGCCTCTCATCTCAAGCCTGCGCCCTCTCCAGACTCTGGCTGGATACTGGAAAAGAGTGGTAACCCTTTCAAATGGTGTATTCACCAGGTGGATAAGGCTATAGATTCTCCCCTTGGCCACAAGTAGTCCTAATGCTCATCAGCCCGTACAGCAGCGATGGCTAATCACAAATCCTACTAGACAAGAAGTATGATCTATCTCGCATACAGCCCCCTTAGGGACCTGGTGGCCATCTCTCCACCCAGATATTTGTCAGCTGGTTATAGGTCGTTCCTATTGGGATATCCCTGAAGAAGAGGATCCCACTAAAATTCCGTTAAATGCCTTCTGTACCATAGATAATGGAAACAAACATTATGGATGTAGGGACACACGAGCCAGATGCAGGTTGGCTAGCCTAGATTACTATGTTTTCCCGGCGGACTATCAAAACCACAAACAGCCATGGCTGTGTGGGGCAAAAGCCGACTTCTTCTGTAAGTCATAGGGATGTGAGCATACAGGGGCTGCCTGGTGGAATCCAAACTCCTCATCAAATTCAGTACACAGCATTGACCATATTACCAATTAGACAATCAAAACTGATGGCCCCCAGATGGGTCTCTAGATCCTCAAATTCTGTGTGACCTTTTTAACTTCTGCAAGTGCTCAAAAGGGTGAAAGGAGATTCCCCTATGGGCAGGCCAATTCCCTCCTTCTCTCACATCCTGAACTATGCTTCTCCAATAGATTCTCACCCTCTGCCTTCTGCTCCAGAATCTCTGCTGTCACTCCCACCTCAGCAACCTGATTTCTCCCCTCCAATTTCTAGATCAAAACCCAAACCTCGGTTCTCAGACAATTGCCCCCTTGCTGAGGTAGCAGGTAGTGAGGCACCCCTCCACCAACTCACTCCTCTCTTCTTCTGTCAGTGCCCGCACCGGGTCCCACCAGGTCCTCTTACCAGCTATACCAAAGCTCAAACCAGATGAGCAGAGCCCTCAGAACCCTATCCAAGATGTAATAAAAATGGCTTTTAAAGTTGCTTTGTCATCACTGAAAACAGGTTACTAAGAATTTAAAGTCCCTCAGAGACTTTTTGGGATACTCACTCCCGTCATCCCCTCTGCTCTACCTGTTCTACTGCTCACGATTTTGTTGCTAGGAAAATCCCAAACCCCTTTCTCATTATTCTTTTACATCTCTCCTTTCTCATACACAGATCCATGTAGCTGCTCTCCCCCCCGCCTTCCCCATCTTTCCCCTCTGTAAAAGGCCCACAAAAAAGTCTTAACTGACCTTCTCCAAAATTCTTCACCAAGGCTGACTTTAGGACTTTCAGCAAAAGAGTCCCTATAAAAGAGTTCAATGTAGACAAACTTCCTCTTTTCGTGTTGCCTGTTCTACTTGGCAACTGGCTGGAAAAATCAGCACTCCTAAGCTAGACAGCCCCTTACTAATTTTTCACAAAATATGTGAACAAGGCCTCTGGCCTTGAGCTGGGGCTTCACAGGGATGGCTACATTTGTAAGATAAAGAAGTTACCAACTGGACCCCATGGTAACAGCTGGCAGGGAGAAAACAAAAAAGAGAAGAAAAAAGCTCTCCCTCTCCTAGTTGTCCTTAAAAAGTTAACTTGCCCAGAACAGAGGGAAAAAAAAAAGAAACAAAAACTGCTTTTTGTGGACTTCTGCAGACTGTGAACTTCTGAGCCCCTTCCATTACATATTGGGGACAAAATTCTAAAACTACCTAAACTTGGGGTTCAAGGGATTAATTGATTACAACAGAAGCAATGCCCTCTATATCCGGTTGCAACCAAATAGGACTGTTTCTCTGTTTTCGGTGCTATCTTAGGTGCCTTGCCCTGTCCATACCAACAAGAGTATTATTCTATATACTTAAACATTGTTTATGTTTTCATAAAATTGTCAACTGGTGCAATTAATTATGTAATGGTGCAGATGTTTCCCAGAGTGCTCTATCATGATGCAGGTTCATTAAGATCAAATAGTGGGGGGCATACAACCCGGTTCTGCCGGGAATCTGTATTCCTCACTTTAGCCATCCTATTAGGAATAGAAGTTGCTGCAGGGCTGGGCACAGGAACCACTGCTGTAGTCCATGGAACACAACAAATGACCCAATTAGAAGCAGCAGTAGAACAAAGCTTTAAGATATTAAACCTCCATCACAGCCTTACAGGAATCTTTAAAATCTCTCTCTGAAGTTGTTTTACAGAAAAGGCGAGGGTTGGACCTCCTCTTCATGAGAAAAGGGGGCCATTGTGCTGTATTGAGGGAAGAATGTTGTTTTTATTCCGATCATACTGGTTGTAAAATTATCTATGAGTAAATTGAGAAGACACCTTAAAGCGCATCAACGAGAAAGAGAGGCCCCAAAAGGGTGGTTACAGTCTTCGTTCACACAGTCCCCCTGGTAAACTACGCTTTTATCAGCTTTGGCCGGTCCATTAATAATCATCATATTATTGGTAACTCTAGACCCTGTTTGCTCCTCCGTGTAGTTTCATTTCTTCAAGCTCAAATTGGACAAGTTAAATTTTGGTAATCAGACAACAATATACCCCACTAGCAGACATAAAATGTGACACCCCTCAATCATCACTTTTATGATTAAACGTAACCAGAAGAACAAGTGGGGAATGAAAGATTAATAAAATAGGTATTTGTCACTTCCTGTTTTTCTGTATTCTTAACAAAACACTATTGAAATCTTGAGAAGTGTTTGGTAATCTTGTTCCCAGAATGTGCTGTCCCCAAATGCCAAACTGCAGAATGTAATCCCTCACTCAGTTGCACACAAACCGTCCATTCGCCCTGAACCACCAATAATCTTCCTTCCCTTCCCTCTCCAAGTTAAGTATGTAAGCTCTGCTTAAGATGTTCTAAGGGCTCTAGGCTCTATTCAAATTAGGTCTGAGCCCCAGCATTCTGGACCCCGAATAAACCCTTTGCTGTTGCATGAGACAGTCTCTTGGTTGTCTCTTCCTCCAATGCTAGAATGACTTTTACATTGGTACAATCATAAGTATGACCTTTGCTTTTTGTGTCCAAAATATTACTTTGATAAAATGAATATATAGATCAGGAGACATGAGTATTTCTTCCACCATTTCTTGCAGCAATATTTTGAAGACATAAAATTCGTATTGGGTGTACAAATAGGTGTACTCTGTGTCTATGAATATAGAGATAATTCATGAGTAGACCATACTGTGAATAAATAATATAACTAGTTCCAACTTTAAATAATGGATCGAATTGATATCTGAAAAAATACAGGAAATCTTATATTGATATACATACATTCATTCCAACGAGTTATACATCTAATAGTAATATTAGGGTTATGGTTTATCATGAAGAGTGTGTGAGTTTTGCTTCAAAAGTGATTATGGAAATCAAAAATAATGTGTTTGGGAAGAAGTGTCATGAAAAGACCAGTCAAGAAACATGGAGGAATACATGTGTTCTGAAGCAGGAAGTGATTGAAAGCGAAACAAATGCGTACAAATTTACTAACTTCTGGATGAAATATATATATTATGATTTGCATAAATTGAAGAAATAGTAATGAACCAGTGTTGAATAAAAACTAACATCAAAATATACATCATGTCCCATAGGAATCTACTTGCATTAATGTTAAACTGGATCAGTTACTGGAGAAATATTAGGATTTGTATGCAACAGTCACTGAAGTTAGTTTTCAGAACTAGGAAAAAAAATATGTATTTCAGGTGAATGAATACTTCTGAGAATAATCTTGTGAAAAGTTTACTATAAATCCACATACATGAACATGAATAAATGTAGGGAGTGAATAATAAGATGCATATATTTCATATTTTAAAAAATCTGGAGAGTATATATATATATATATATATATATATATATATATATATATATACAAAACACAAACAAAGACATTAAAAAGTAGCAATATATATGCCAATAAAAATTCATCGTGAAATATATATCATCTACAGATCCAAAAATATTAATTTTACTGAACATGGATTTATGTATAATGTTGTTCAACTAGGAAGCTCACTCACAGTTCGAATTTTCAGTTCCAAAAGCGTTTAGGAGGAGTGATCTCTTCTCACCCTTTGTATCTGCCAAGTTAGCCACCTCACAGGAATGTACGTGTGATACCAGGTAAGATTCTATATGTGCATATGAAAATACATGTGCTGAATAGCCTACAGAGAAAGGGAAACAGAAATTCACATATTTGTTAACTTTCCAAACACATGGAGAACTATTTCAACAAAAAATTGACAAGATTTATAACTCCTAACCTATATCATGCAAAAGGAAAGACCAAATATACACCGTGCCTCCTGTGAACTGCTTGTATTTCTATTCTATTTGGGTTATTTTTCTCCATCATATTAGGATTTGTAGTCAGAGTCTAGTATGGTATGGGTTAATATCAGGGGTTCAGTATTTCGAATGGAAAATTTGAAAATGAATCCAATGTGTATGTAAATATGTGCTACACAAATATCTTCCCACTCTCATCCAGAACAATGCCTTGAGAATACCTTTGCCCTAAGTAAGACACAATTAGAAGAGAAGAGTTAGAAAATCTGTGAATACATATCTGGAATGGAATATGCTCAGGAGTTCAAAACCTTGGAAGTGGTAGAGGAGTTTCCAAAAGTAAAGGACAGGGTAAACACTCCACAAACATGGAGGTCTACTGGCCTAGAGAATTCTTGAGAATCTGCCTGTGAGGTTGGGCACTTGAAACATATGTTGTTGTCAGGAGCTTTAGCTTCCTTTCTAGTGAGACCATCAAAGCTCTGACTGAATCTATGAGACCTGGAGGACATGGTTTCTTCTTTTTCAATGAACATGAGTCAGCAGTGCTGAATTCTCTCTTTTTAGGTAAACTGTGGCCACTGGGGGCTAAATGTCTACCATGTGGACTGTGAAACAATATGGTCATCCTCCATTTTCATGGTGTTTCTTGCTGTTGCACTGGGAGTTTTGTATTTGCTTCATGATATGCAAGGTTTTCAACTGGGACACAGTGCGGGAGGGAGTTCTGTAACGTGTGGTGGGTCAGGGTCTGCAGGAGAATAAAAGAACAAGACTTCTATCCCACATAGCTTGCCTCCTTGACTATAGCAACCTGATTCTGAACAATGTCCTGAAACTTCTCCATATATCAAGATGCCTTTACATATAAGGGTCTGCTGGCTTCACCATGTCAGTCACAAGCCATTTGGAAGCCAATGGCAGATCCACATGGCCACCCCACAGATGTTTTATCACACACCTGCCCACCATTGCTCTAGGCCCACTACTCAGCAGGATGCAACTTTCTGGCATCTCTGTTAAAAACCATTTTTATGAAAACCAGTCAATCAAGGCACTGTCTGGTATATTCATTGTTGGGAAAAGTATACACGGCAGCCATAACCCAGAGAAAATTCCCAACATGGCGCCTAAGGACTTTTTCTTCCTACCTTCTTCTTTCCTGCAGTGGCGTGAAAAGTTCCCGCCCGTGTGAACTCTCCCGCCTCCTCCAATTTCAAATCTCGCTGGCGGAGAACCTTAGCCCCAATGAGAACAAATTCCTGGGCTCCGGAGGTGATATCTGAAAGAACTTGCCAATAAATGGGTTGCCTGCCATTTATCTAAGCCCTTCCATCTCCCCCTTAGTTATATATAAGCACACAGCTTTTTGCAATAAAACTGGAATTTTCTGGCGAAGTGTCTTTGCATGGGAAGTTCTTTCATTGTGGTGCCCCGTGAGAGGATATGGGTGAGCTCTTTCCAACAAGAGCCCCGTCCCCCACTCCGCCGAGACACTCTGCCCTAGTCCGCTCTTTTCAGACGCCAGCTTTCTGCACTCACCACTGATCTGATGTAAGTAATCCTCCCCTGACCCCGGCTCGCCAACTCCCTTCAGGCTGCCACTGGTTTTGTGACAGTGATCGTCAGGCACACTCCAGATGCCTGGTAGGGGAGAGGGAATTCCTCCCACTAAGACCTTTACTAGTTGCAGTGGACCCTCTGGTGTTTCGTTTCTTTTTGGGGCATGAGGCTTCTGAGTTTACACGAGAGGCTTTATGGATTTTCCTGCTCCACTGCCGCTGCTGCTGCCGGCTAGAGTTGCTGTATCCTGTGGGGTTGCTGTGTCTGGCTGAAGCTGCCTCTCTGCTCTGCGAAAACTGAACTCCCGGCCTGGAATTGCTTTCTGTCAGAGCCAGAGTTTTGTTTTCATTACTGACTTCTTCTGCTGCAGTTTAAAACTTTCCTGACGTCAGGTTGCCCTTGGCTCCAATTCCTTTTGGTTTCACAGATCGCACTTCACTGGTGATGACCAGGTAGTGCCCTCTGTATTTCCTCGTGATGGCTTGTCATTTTGGGGACGCCCACCTGACCCCCGTTTGCCCTGAGCTTCCTGGAAGCCGTTACAGCCCGGGTTTTCTCTTTGTCTTTCTTGCTTACTCGTTTTCTCTTTGTCTTTCTTGCTTACTCCTATTCTCTCTCTCTCTCTCTCTCTCTCTCTCTCTCTCTCTCTCTCTCTCTCTCTCTCCCATCTCTCCCTGTGACTATGGGCACCTCTTAGTCTGCACCTGAAGACTCACCTCTCAAATGTTTAATAAAAAATCTGGCCACACTCTCCCTCACACCAGACATCAAGCCCAAACTTTTAATCAAAATCTGTACCCATGATTGGCCTACATATCCACTGGATAATGGCAATCATTGGCCACCAGAAGGCTCCTTAGATCCAAACCTCTTCCGGGACCTTTTTAACTACTGCCAGCATCTGAAAAAGTGGAGGGAGATTCCCTGCATTTAAGATTTTAGCCTTCACACACAGCACCCTGCTCTCTGCTCCTGTTGCCCTCCCTCTCAGGTCCTCTTTGCTTGAAAACCCCTCTCTTCTTCTACTTCTATTCCTGACTTCACAGATTCTCCCTCATTCGACCAAGCAGATGAACCCCCACCTTATCCCCCAGCCCCATCTGCCCCTTCTCTCCCGCTATACCTTCCTCTTCCTCTACCTAATTCCATGGATTCTCCGCCTTCCGTTTCATCCCTCTTTCCTCCGCCCTCTTCTGCCTGCTCCACCTCCTCCTCCTCCACAGAGACACTCCCTTCCTCTCCCTCTCCTTCCTGTTCACCGCCTTCCTCTTTCAGTCCTCCTGTTACCAGGTCTAAGGGACTCCTTCCCACCCCCAAGACAATTGCACCCCTTCGTGAGGTAGCTGGTCCCGAGGGTGTCATCAGAGTCCACATTCCGTTTTCCATGTCGGACATTACTCAGCTAGAGAGGAAGTTAGGCTCTTTCACCACTGACCCCACCACTTACATTCGGGAGTTTCAATGGGTCCTGCAAGTATGTAGCCTCACTCATCATGACATCTACATGCTCTTGGCCAATACACTTCTCCCCAAGGAAAGGCAATGAGTCTGGGAGCTAGCCCAAGCCCATGCTGATGAAAATCATAGGACCAATCCTACCCACCCCACAGGCCCTCATGCTGTCCCAGAGCAGGATCGCCTATGGGATTACAAGACCCATGAAGGCTTACAGTTTCCTGACCTTTTTACATCCTGTCTCTTGGCGGGGCTGAAAAAGGCCACCCGCAAGGCTGTTAACTTTCAAAAGGTGCAGGAGGTCATTCAAAGGAAGGAGGAAACACCTTCAGATTTCCAGGATAGACTAACCAAGGCCCTTCAACAGTACACAAAACTCGACCCAGAAACCCCAGATGGCCGTCATGTCTTAATGACATACTCTCACTATTAAAAGTCACCATTCACATATCACCCCACATTATTCTACCTCTCATTTCCTCATGATGTTCCTAGGGGCAAATACACCTCCTTCATGCAGTCTCCCACGACTATCTAAACCAGTTAACCCTGAGGTTTGGGACACAACTACACCCTCTATGGCTAAATGAAGTCCTATTCATATTGTCTTACACGACCCTTCAAGATATATTAGTCAACCACAATATCTACTCACAACCACAGCCTTCCTCGGATTAGAACCCATCATCCAGGATTTATTATGAAAGGGGTATCTTAGGCCTACACAATCTCCTTTCAACACCCCCCATTCTGGCAGTTAAGAAACCTAACGGGTCCTACAGGCTGGTTCAAGACCTTCACCTTGTCAACTCCTCTGTGGTCCCCATCCACCCGCTAGTGCCCAACCCTTACCCCTGCCTCTCTCAGATCCATGCCACTACTACCCACTTCTTGATCCTAGATTTCAAAGATGCATTCTTTTCTATTCCCTTGTCATCAGAATCTCAGGATATCTTTGCTTTTACGTGGACTGACCCTCACACCCGCCATTCTCGTCAGCTTACCTGGACTGTCCTCCCACAGGGATTCAGGGATAGGCCCCATCTCTTTGGGCAAGTTCTTGCCCAGGACCTCACATCCTTTCACCCGACCTGTCCTGACTCTACTCTCCTTCAATATGTCGATGACCTTCTTCTATGTAGTCCCTCTTGGGAACACTCTCAATCCCACACTGCCCAGCTTCTTAATTTCCTAGCATACAAGGGATATAGGGTGTCTCCCCACAAGGCCCATGTTTTCCAGTTTTTTCTCATCTATCTTGTTTTTTGCCTTACACTTAGGAAAAAGGAAATAACACTGGATAGGAGGCAACTCCTTTCTGATCTTCCAGTGCCCCATACGAAAGCCGAAATACTATCATTCCTAGGACTAGCATTTATTTTAGGGCCTGGATCCCAAATTATTCTCTTCTAGCCAAAAACCTGTATGACCTAGCAAAGCGACCCCCTAGTGAATCTCTTGCCTCCTCCCCTAACTACCACTTCTGCAGGCTTCAGCAACTCCTCTTAAAGGCACCTGCCTTGCACCTTCCTGATATTTCAAGACCATTTCATCTATATGTCCATGAAAAAGGGGAGCAAGCATTTGGGGTCTTAGGTCAAAACTATGGGCCTACATATGCACCTCTGGCATATATGTCCAATAAAGTAGACCATACAATCTGTGGGTAGGCCCCTTGCTTAAAAGCTCTGGCTGCTGAACAAATTTTACACAAAGAAGCCTCTAAGCTGACTTTTGGGGCCCCTTGAACTATTCACTCCCCACATCACTTGAAGGATCTTTTAGCTTATAAGGGCCTTCAAACCCTTCCTCCATCCAGAGTTCTGTCGCTCCTCACTTCATTTCTGGAAAACCCTAATATTACTTTCCTCCCCTGCTCTGCACTGAACCCTGCCTCACTGCTCCCAATGACTCCCACGTCTAACACAACAATTCATAATTGCTTGGAAACGTTAGATGATTTCCTTCCCTGTCATTCTTCAATTTCTGAGGGACCACTCACCAAGCCTGACCTTATCTGGTTCACTGACGGCAGTTTCTTTAGGCAGAATGGCACTCATTACTCTGGATACACTGTAGTTTCAGCCACTGAGATTATAGAGGCCAAAGCTCTACCTTCAGGAACTACCAACCAGCAGACTGAACTCATAGCAGCCACTCGTGCCTGCCTTCTAGCACAAGGCAAATCCCTCACCCTTTATACTGACTCAAAATATGTCTTCCATATCTTATTTTCCCATGCTGCAATATGAAAGGAGCGAGGACTACTTACCACCAAAGGTAATGTGATCACTAATACGGCTCTTATAAGCAATCTGATAGAGGCCTCCCACTTTCCCACCCAGTTGGGAGTTGTCCATTGTAGGTCCCATCAGAAGGACGGCTCTCTTATCACTGAGAGCAATGCCAAAGCTGACCAGGTGGCACGAATGGCTGCCACCACTTCCAGTTATTGCCCCCATTGGGGGACATATAATGGCCACTTTAGACATCTCATCTGAAGCCACTACTTCTTCCAGTAAGAACAAGGATCTTTTCAAGTTCCTTTATACTCTATTCCATTCCGATTCTCAGTCTTTGACCCTCTTTTTACAGAGCTTCTTCTCCCTCACCCCCTCTGACAAAGCCATGCTACAGAATATAGCCTCTAATTGTCAGATCTGTCAGCGGACCAACCCTCATACTTTTTTAAGGCCCAAACCTTTCCCTTCCCACCAAGCCCGGGGACACATTCCCACTGCTGACTGGCAGGTACACTTCACCAACATGCCCAAAGTATGGCACACTAAATACCTCCTTGTCTTTGTGGACACTTTCTCTGGTTGGGTTCAGGCATTTCCCATTTCCAATAAAAGGCTTCCACTGTAGCTTCAATCTTTCTGACAGTCATCATCCCCAGGTTTGGAATGCCCACTTTCCTACAATCTGACAATGGCCCTGAGTTTATTTCTAGGATCACACAAAAGGTCTCTCAAGCCCTCTCCTTCAAGTGACATTTTCACTGTCCATATCACCTTCAGGCTTCAGGGAAAGTGGAAAGGGTAAATCATACTCTAAAGGAAGTCCTTACCAAATTGACAATGGAATTAAACTTAGACTGGGTCAAACTCCTTCCCTTGGATTTGTTTCGAATCAGAGCTCTACCTAAGAAACCATCTTTACTGTCTCCCTTTGAGATAAGGTATTCAAGACCTCTTATCCCCCCTGGGTTGGTCATTTCACAAGGACCTCTCACCCGAGATTTGTCTTTGCCTCTCTTGTTTTATCTTCGCTCGGAACTCTGGAAATATCAGGACTGGCTTCTTCTGGACCCAGTCCCCGCTCCAAACACTCCTCCCTTAACAGCTGGGAGTCTAGTCTATTATAATACCCCAGAGGAGAACGGGCCTCTTGCCCCAAAATGGGAAGGCCCCTATCCTGTCATTCTCTGTACCTCCAACTCCACCTAACTCTTCTTATCAGACAACTGTCTCACCCCTTGGATTCACATATCTAGGTTGAAGCCATATCACCAAGAGGCCCACCTGATGACGACAGGACCACCCCAGAGGAACTCCAAGAATCACCTCCTGAACCTCCCCTTTACTCCTGCTCTCCACTCCCATCTCACCCATTTAAGTTGCGGCTAACACGGTGTTCCCCGCAGAACAATTCCTCTTAAAGAAGGCACAATGAGCTCTCCCAACACCCTAGTCTTCTCTAACTGGTTGTTTTTTGTGCTCTGCTTATTTTCTGTGCTCTGTCAGGACTGGTATCTACCCTCCTCTGCTACAATGTATTTTTTCACTCTTTGGGAATGATACTCAGAACATGGCATGCAGAATGTCCACGCAGTGGATGCAACTGCTTGCTTCATCCACAACTGCACATCTATTTCCCTAAAATTGTCACCTTCAAGGACCTTCGTCCCTGGTAGCTGGAACTGGCCTTTCATTTGCTTCCTTTTTCATCAAACCAAAGACTATTGTCATTAGTGGCCTGAGATATATAATGGGTGCCCCTATAAGTCATGCAGGTTCCATCATGAACGTGGTAGCTATTCTTACCACTCACTTGGTTACCATGAAGGGTGGACTTCTAGTTACCTAAAGTGGCATAGAGGCTCTTCATCCAATAACAATGGATGGTATACTTTAGATATACCTGACCCCAAGGCCAAACATTGGGACTATGTTGAGTTTGCTGTCTATGCTCGGACAACCTCAGCCAGACCCACAATGTGGATGACTGTTGGCCGCACCCTGATTACGCCACCTAAGGCAACCATCCAGGTAGTCGAACACATTAAGGAGTCAGAATCAAAACTTCGAGATCTTATCCATAGCTCATTTAAAGTGGATTCAGAGCCTTCAACCCCCTCAGGTCCCCCTCCCACATGGCTCAATTTGCTACACCAAACTCTTTGATTATTAAACTCCACCCCTCTTTCTGTGCCTACTTCTCAGTTCTTTCTCTGTGCTTCACTTAGTCGTACACTTCTAGCAGCGGTCCCATTAGCGGCAGGAAATATTTCAGCAAAAACCTACAATTTCTCTAAGAAAGGAAAACCCCTACATGTGACACGTATCCCACTATGGGAAAGTTGTTCCACCAATACTTTATTTCCTTTCATCTGTTTCCACCTGACAATAATGAATTCTTTACCCATTTGTTCCTTGAGCTTTAGCACCCCATCGAGCCCTGATTTATGAAACCTGGACATTTTCTCTGGTGTAACGGGTCTATAAGTACCTCAACGATCAATGTCTCTGGCATCTGTTTCTTGGTTACGGTAGTTCCTCAGCTGTCTTTGTATACTCCCATCGAATTCCGACAGGTGGCCCTACCTTCCTGCACCCTTAGGGCAGTCTTTCTGCCGGTTCTGGTAGGCCTCACATTAACAACCTCAGCGGCGAGTCTCAAACTCTCTGGTGAAGCTATAGGTCATGCTCTATGGGCATTCAATGACCTGCAACAAAAACTGCAGGAAGCACTTGATAACACTGCTCATTTTCTGGGCTCCTTGCAGTGACGGTTACTTCATTGGCACAACTGGCTTTACAGAACCGAAGGGCAATTGATCTTCTCATTGCAGAAAAAGGGGGAACATGCCTGTTCCTCAGAGAGGAATGTTGTAATTATGTTAATTAATCTGGCCTAATAGAAAAAAATGTTGTTAAATTGCAGGAATTATCAACCCAATTGCTTCCAATCCTTTCTTGCCATGTACTTACTACCAATCTTGGGGCCCCTTATTGGGATGCTCCTTTTTTGTGCTCTCTTGCCCTGCATAATGAAGTGCCTTCAAACCCAACTGAAAAAAAATTTCTAATCAAACATTCAACCAGCTTTTGCTTAGGCACTAGCAGCCTCTGATGACTGATGAACCCCCAACATCTCCAAGAGAACAGTTCACTCAGTGCTGAAGCTCACTACCAGGCACGATGGAATGCAACGGACATCAGACGGCGAGAGACAACGAGCTCGGAGAACCTTTTAATCTGCCATCCTGGATTAATGAGTCTTTATGTCCTTCTAAGTTTCCTCATGGCCCTTGGCCTCTTCTCTGTCAGTCCCCCAACATGGTACTTCTGCCAAAAATTGACCTTTGTTTTAATTTTTATCTTAATTCTGTTTTTATTCGCTCTGATCTTCTTCAGGTGCTGGTGATGCCATGTCCAGGCAACGCTTCCAGTATTTCCCAGAGTCTCTGAAACAGGACCAGTGACTGATACCAACAAACTCCTCCATCCAGGACTGGTTCAATGCCATCGACAACTTGAGGCTTCAGGGAACTTTCATAGACTTCACCCCTATGGAAGTAGCTGTCTGTAGCCACTGGGTTTTCTTTCTGGCTGCCATGATATCCCCAGACCTGCCCCCCGAGAATTCCTCCACTTCCCATTCTAGGCCCCACAGCGCCCCCAAACAGCAAGAAGCAGCCGGATCTGACCAACGACGCCACACTTCCTAAGAAAACAAAAAGGGAGGAATGTTGGGAAAAGTATAAACGGCAGCCATTCCCCAGAGTAAAAACCCCAACATGGTGCCTAAGGACTTTTTCTTCCTACCTTCCTCTTTTCTGCAGTGATGCAAAAAGATCCCGCCCGTGTGAACTCTCCCGTCGGCGCCAATTTCAAATCTCTCTGGCGGGGAACCTTAGCCCCAATGAGAACTAATTCGTTGGCTCCGGAGCTGATATCTGAAAGAACTTGCCAATAAATTGGTGCCCTGCCATTTATCTAAGCCCTACCATCACCCCTTTAGTTCTATGTAAGAACACAGCTTTTTGCAATAAAATTGGAATTCTCCTAGCGAAGTGTCTTTGTGTGGGGAATTCTTTCACTCATGATCAGCAACAGGATATCCAAAGGTTCTCCAGTGCCACCTGGTCTGGGAATTTCAGAAATTTGATGGTATTTATTTAGCCATTTTTGAAGGATGAAGTTGGAGTTACTGTGGATTTCAATTCATGCAGGAAACATTATATGGTGAGGAAGCTCATTTCAATGAAATCTCTGGAGAACACTCACAGGCAAGCTTCCCAAAGAGTGGCCAAAAGTTCACATGAAGCCAGGATCACTGAGGTCTACAATGTGAGGTCCATGTGTGTTTAGACTCTCAACTTTGGCTGCCAAGTCTTTAAGAATAAAATCATGTGATATCCTGGCTGAGATTCCCAGTGCCCTGTGGAAAGCCTCCCTGGACCTCTATCTCAGTTTCCAAGGGCGATTCTGATGCGTGGCCTTCTAAAATCCCAACACATTTCATGGCAGTACTTCTCTGAGGTCAGTTCCAGAACTCAGTCTCTAAGAGGAATCACACCAGAGTTAAAGCCCAGGTAGGCCCAGTCATCTCTTCCAACCGCCACAAAAATGACCACAATGAAAACCAAAACACACCCACAGGGCCCTCATATTCTTACATATAGACACTCATCATAACTTCTGGCTGGAGTTTTCCATGAGGGGTGCAGCCCAAGACGGTGTGAAAAATAAGCTCCCTTGCCGCTCATTTGCCTAAAGTCCGGGTGGCCTGGAAACCATTCTTGTGAACCTGGAGTGATCAAATAGGCCTGCTGTTAATACTGCTCTGCATCTCCAATTTGAGGCCTACTGAATGTCAGGTATAGATTCTTTATATGATTGGGAGTCATGAGACAAGCCAAAAACCTCTGGGCTAGCCTCCGCAGGGCTTTGAAGAACTCATTTTACCCAAAGGATGCCTATTCTCACTTGATGGGCCTCAGGAACCTTAGAAATGAAGTCAAGAGACTTCATTCACAATAACAGCTCTTTTGGCAATTTTGGTTTTGGATGTACACATGGGATCTGTCTTTGGATTAATCAGGTGCTGAGAATCTAAGCCACAGCCTCACACAGGGCCAAGAGGCTGATTCAGACACATCCTTTTCCAAAGCAATTAAGCAAAGAGCCACAGGTGATGCCCATTTATTTCCATTTGAAAACTGTTTTCTTCAGGGTTCGCAAAGGGGTGGCCTGAGGCAAAGACCTTCCTGACATTCAGGGCAACAGCACAATAGGTAAGAAAAAGTCCAAAGCAGGGTTTCTCCACTGAGACTTTCCTGGTCACACTGATATCTGAGTTTTCTGAGATGCTCGCCATTCCCTCCAGCTATCCAGTACATGGACATGTCACAGAGCTTGGAGGTGGTACATATTTTGGACAAAAACCATGAGTCTATTCTGGAGAGTGGCGAGAATTCAGGAAGAAAACAGGAACTTAGGAAGTTAGCAGGTGTTGCCCATTTTTAAGGCAAGCGGCAGTCCATTCATAAATTGGGCAGGATGAATGCTGGGAAGCTTTATACTATACAGGACACATCAATTGTTGCATTCTCTTTTCTAATGTCTACAACCACGGACACAGTAGCATACACAGACATAGAAACACTCGCCTTGTCAAACGTCTTACTAGAAGCAGTCCACTGCAAATCAAAGAAAAAAACGCCTTTCCTACCTATTCTCAGATCATGAGACAAAACCACAAAATCACACCCACACCCACGAAGGCACATCCTTCCCCCATTAAACTCTGTGACTATCCAGAGTTTCCTCTGACTGGTGGGCCACAGTATGTTCCCCCGAAATGGCCTGTCTTGTCTCAGATCTGCTCTTCTTTCCCAACTCTGTGAAGTTTTCAGGAGCCAGTGGCCAACCACTACCTGCTTTCTCAGGAAAGGCCCCTATTCAGAGCTCTCCTGGTATTTGGCCATCCTCATATCTTAAGGTACCAAGAAAGACTAACACTCTCCTTTGTAAATCCAAACAAGTTAAACCCCTGGGCCTGAGACTTGAGTGGCTCCGGGTGCCTGGCATCCTGGATCCCAAGTTCAGAGAGTTCCATCACCAAGGAAGTGAGGTAGGTCAATGCTTCAGGAACTGAATGAGGTCACTTCCTTGGCAACCACTTTGTCCTAACAGTTGCTTTCAAGTGTCCCATTATATGGAGGCTGCCCCTACTTCCTATGACATTTTTACAAGTTAGAATGGTATATAAACCATGGGCACCCGGGAACAGCTCTCCACCTAGGACTGGTTTGGACCATCTTCTCTACATTAAGAAGAGAGAGGTGGATGCATACACATCCCTTCATGCTGACCAGGTTGTTTGCCATAGAAGATGACTTTTCTCTCTCAAGTTTTTATAGCTGCCCACATCTTCTCAAGGCATCCTTTCTGCATGGACCTTTGACGTTCTCAACAGGTGGAAGATCGCCTACATTCATGTATTGTAAGACCAACTCTGTCGCTGCTCTTCTGTAAAGTTAGATTGACGGAACAGTGTATGGTTAGGGTTAATAACATGTTCAATTTGGGTTAGGAATCTTTCTGCACGATGAATAATGGTATTGGGAAACTATAATATTTACAGGAATATATAGGTGAAATATAAGTATAAAAACAGAAATCCAGGGAAGATATGAAGCCCAGAAGGGCTTTGCACCCTTAATTGGTATGCTTAGCTTTGAATTATGTTCTGCACAAATGTCTCAGAAAAATCGATGAACAATGGCATAGGACCTTGTACCTTTGATGATTGAATGTCAAAGAGAACATCCACTCAAAATGGGATAGTAGGTAGAATTAGGAAGATGGTTGGTAGGTTTAGAAAAAAGAGTGAGTATAGGATTTAGACCAAAACTTCTTAAGCAATAGGGTTTCGGTTAGAGAGTGAATGTAAATTTCAGCACACATGAAGTGTAAGTCACAATGATGAACCGGGGAAATATGTAGGATAGCAGATATAAATAGAGACATTACTAAATCAGGTAAAGTATAAAATGAGTGATAGGATTAGACATTTTCAACAGGCATGAGGTTGAATATATAATCTTAGGAAGAAACAAATATGTAGTCACCAATAGGATTGATATTTGAGAGCATTAGGCAACCTGGACATGGAAGTTTATGTAATCCATGCTCACTTTCCATTTAGGCTTTGGTACAATCTTAAGGGTGACTTTTTTTTTGTCTAGAATATTACTGTGATAAAATGTATATGTAGATCTGGTGACATGAGTATTTCTTCCACCATTTCTTTTAGGAATATTTTGAAGATGTATAAATTAGTTTCTAAGGTAAAATAGGTGTACCCCTTGTCTATGAATAGAGAGATAATGCATTAATAGACCATACAGTTAATAAATAATATAACTGCTTCCACTTTAAATATTGGATTGAATTGATAACTGAAAATATATAAGAAATCATATTTTGATATAGAATCATTCATAACAACTAGTTATACGTCTAATTGTAATATTAGGGTTATGGCTTTTCATGAAGAATGTGTGAGTTTTGCTTCAAAATGATTATAAAAATCAAAAATAATGTGTTTGGAAAGAAGTCTCATGAAAAGACCAGTCAAGAAACATGGAGGAATACATGTTTTCTGAAGCAGGAAGTGATTGAAAGTGAAATGAATGCTTATAAATTTGTGAGCTTGTGAATGAAATATATATACTGTAATGTGCATAAACTTAAGAAATAGTAATGTACCAGTGTTGAATTAAAACGAACTCCAAAACACATATCATGTCCCATAAGAATCTACTTGCATTGATGTTAAACTGGGTCAGTTACTGTAGAAATATTAGGAGTTATATGCACCATTCACTGAAGTTAGTTTTCAGTACTAGGAAACAAATATGTATTTCAGGTGAATGAATATTTCTGAGTATAATCTTGTTAAAAGTTGATTATAAATCCACATACATGAACAGAAGTTATTCACTCCAAACCCAACAAACCGCCATTCCTACCTATTCTCAGAACATGAGACAAAATCCGCAAACTCACACACACACCTTCAAAGTCACCTACTTCCTGCAACTAGGTCTATGACAATCTGGAGTGTCCTCTGACTTGTGGGCCACACTATGTTCCCCTGAAATGACATGTTCTGTCTCAGAACTGATCTCCTTGTCCAACTCTGTGAAGTTGTCAAGAGTCAGCGGTGAGCCACTACCTGCTTTCTCAGGAAAGACCCCTCTTCAGAGCTTTTCTCACATTTGGCCATCCTCACATCAGTAGGTACCAAGAAAGAGTGAATCTGTCCATGCTAAATCCAAACAAGTGAGACCACTGGGACTGGGACTGGGGCTGGGACTGGCTCTGGGTGCCTGGCTTCCTGGATCCCATGTTCAGAGAGTTCCATCAACTAGGAAGTGTGGTGAGGTCACTTTCTTCAGAAACTGAATGAGGCCACTACCTTGGCAACCACTTTGTCCTAATAGTTGCTTCCAATGGTCCCATGAGATGGAGGGTGCCCCTACTTCCTGTGACACTTTCACAAGTTAGAATGCAATATCAACCATAGGCACCCGGGAACAGCTTTCTACACAGGCCTGGTTTTGTCCATCTTCTCTACATTAAGAAAAGAGGGGCTTATTCAGACACTACCCTTTATCCTGACCAGGTTTTTGCCATGAATGATGACTTTTGCTCACTCAGGTCCTTCATATCTGCCTACATCTTCTTCAGGGATCATTTATTCATGGACCTTTGAGGTTCTCAGCTGGAGGAAGACCACCTACATTCCTGTATTTTAAGACCAACTCTGTCCCTGCTCTTCTGTAAAGTTAGATTGAGGGAACTGTGTATGGTTAGGGTTAATAACATTTTTGATTTGGGTAAAGAGTCATTCTGCTGGATGAATTATAATATTGGTAACCTTTAAGATTTATAAAAATATAGAGGTGAAATATATGTATGAAAACAGAATTCTAAGTAAGATTTGAAGCCCAGAAGGGCATTGGGCCCTTGATTGGGATACTTTACTTTGAATTACATTCTACTAAGATATCTCAGATAAATCGATATACAATGGCATAGGACCTTGTACCTTGGACGATTGAATGTTGAAGAAAACATCTAGTCAAAAAGGGATAGTAGGTAGGAATAGGAAGATAGTTGGAAGTTTTAGGAAGAAGAGTGTGTATAGGATTTGGAATAAAAGTTCTTTAACAATAGGGTTTTGTTTAGAGAGTGAATGTCAATGTCAGCACATGTGAAGTGTCAGTAACAATGGTGAACTTGGAAAAATATGTAGGAAAGCAGATATCATTAGAAAGATTAGGAAATCAGGTAAGGTATAAAGTCAATCATAGGACTAGACATTTTCAACAGGGTTGAGTTTGAATATATAATCTTAGGAAGCAACAAATATGTAGTCACCAATATGATTGACATTTGAGAGCATTAGGGAACCTGGACATGGATGTTTTTAGTAATCCATGTTCACTTTCCATTTAGGCTTTGATACCATCATATTGTGTCTTTTGCATTTTTTGTCCAGAATATTTCTGTGATAAAATGTATATGTAGATCATATATTTCATATTTTGAATAGTTTGGAGAGTGTATATATATATATATATATATATATATATATATATATATATATATATATATATATATATATATATATAAAACCACTGAGACATTAACAATTAGCAATATATATTCCAATCGAAATTCATCATGAAATATATATGATCCACTGATGAAAAAATATTTATTTTACTGAACATGGATTTATGTATAATCTTGATCTCTTAGGGTGAATTTTCACTTCCAACAGTGTTTCTGCTGAGTGATCTCTTCTCACAACTTGTATTTGCCAAGTCAGCCACCTCACAAATATGTACGTGTTATACCAGGTAGGATTCTATATGAGCATATAAAAATACATGTGCCGAAGAGGGTACAGAGAAAGGGAGACAGAAATTCACATATTTGTTAACTTTAAAACACATGGAGAACTATTTCAAATAAAAATTTACTAGATTTTTTACAGCTGCCTTTTATCCTGCAAAAGGCAAGTCCAACTATACTCCATGCCTCTTCTGAAATTTTTTATTTCTATTCTGTTTTGGTGTTTTCCTTATCATATTAGGATTAGTAGTCAGAGTCTAGTAGCGTATGGATTAGTGTCAGGGATGCAGTATTTCGAATGGAAAATAGGAAAATGAATCCAATGTGTATGCAAATATGTGCTACAAAACAATCTTCCCACTCTCATCCAGAATAATGCCTTGACATTACTTTTGCCCCAAATAACACACAAATAGAGGAGAAGAGTAAAAAAATCTGTTAATATATATATGGAATGGAAAATGCTCAGGGTTTCACAACATTGGATGTGGTAGAATAGTTTCCAAAAGTAAGGGACTGGGTAAACATTCCACAAACATGGAGCTCTTTCGGCCTAAAGACTTCTTGAGGAACTGCCTCTGAGGTTTGACACTTGAAATATATATTGTTGTCAGGAGCTTTAGATTCTTTTCTAATGAGACCATCAAAGCTGCGTCTGCATCTATGTGACCTGGAGGACATGGTTTCTTGTTTTCCAATGAACATGAGGCAGCAGTGCTGAATTCGCTCTTTGTTGGTAAAATTTGGCCACTGTGGGCTAAGTGTCTCACCGTGTGGACAGTGAAGCCATTTATTCGTCCTCCACTTTTCGTGGTTTTTCTTCCTGCTGCATTGGGAATTTCATATTTGCTCCACAAAATACAAGGAGTTCAACTGGGACACAGTGCTGGAGCGGGTTCTGTCACGTGTGTTGGGTCAGGGTCTGCAGGGGAATGCATCAACCAGGCTAATATCCCACAGAGCTTGCCCCCTTATACATAGCAACATGATTCTGAACATTGCCCTGAAATCTCTCCATATAACAAGATGCATTTACAAATAAGCTTCTGTTGGCTACACCATGTCAATCACAAGCCATTTGGAAGCTAATGGCAGATCCACATGGCCCCACAACAGATGTATTATCACACACCTGCACACCACTGCTCTAGGCCCACTAATCAGCAGGCTCCAACTTACTGGCAAATCTGTTCTACACCATTTTCATGAAACCCAGTAAATCAAGGCACTGTCTGGTACACTCATGATCAGCAACAGGACATCCAAAGGTTCTCCAGTGCCACCTGGTCTTGGGAATTTCAAAAATTTCATGCAATTTATCTAGCCGTTTTTCAAGGAAGATGTTGAAGGCACTGTGGGTTACAATTCATTCAGGAACCATTAAATGGTGGGGAAGCTCATTTCAATGAAAACTCTGGAGAACTCTCACAGGCAAGGCTTCCCAAAAAGTGGCCAATAGGTCACATGAAGCCAGGCCTATTGCAGTCTACAATGTGAGGTCCATGTGTGTTTTGACTGTCAACTATGGCTGCCACGTCTTTCAAAATAAAATCATGTGATATTCTGGCTGAGATTCCCAGTGCTCTGTGGAAAGCCACCCTGTTCCTAGATCTCAGTTTTCTTTCCAGGGCGACTCTCATGCGTTGCCTCCTAAAATCCTAACACAATTAATGGCAATATTTTTCTGATGTCAGTTTCAGAACTCAGTCTGTAAGGGGAATCACACCAGAGTTCAAGCCTGGTTTGGTCCATCTTCTATACATTAAGAAGAGAAATGTTGATTCAGACACATCCCTTCATCTGACCAAGTTTTTTGCCATGGAATATGACTTTTGCTTTCACAGGTCCTTCATTGCTGCCTATATCTTCTCCAGGGATCATTTCTTTGTTGACCTTTGAGGTTCTCAGCAGGTGGAGGATCCTCTAAATTTCTGTATTGTAAGACCAACTCTGTCCCTGCTCTTTCGTAAAGTTAGATTGAGGGAACAGTGTATGGTTAGGGTTAATATCATGTTCCATTTGGGTTAGGAATCATTCTACGGGATGAATTATGGTATTGGGAACCTGAAATATTCATAGGAATATAAGTGTAATATAAGTATGAATACAGAAATCTAGGTAAAATTTGAAGCCCAGAAGGTCTTTGGGCCCTTGACTGGGATACTTAGCTTTGAATTATATTCTGCACAGATGTCTCAGATTAATCAATATACAATGGTAGCGTTCCTTGTACCTTGGATGATTGAATGTCGAAGAGAACATCCACTCAAAAAGGGATAGTCGGTAGGATTAGGAATTAGTCGGAAGGGTGAATATAGGATTTGGTCCAAAAAATCTTTAGCAATCGGGTTTTGGGTACAGAGTGAGTGTAAATGTGAGCACATGTGAAGAGTCAGTCACAATGATGAACTGGGGAAAATATGAAGGAAAGCAGATAATAATAGAGACATTAGGAAATCAGGCAAAGTATAAACTGAGTGATAGGATTAGACATTTTCAACTGGCTTGATGTTGAATATATAATCTTAGGAAGAAACAAATATGTAGTCACCAATCGGGTTGACATTTGAGAGCATTAGGCAACCTGGACATGGATGATTTTCGTGATCCATGCTCACTTTCCATTTAGGCTTTGGAACAAACTTAAGTGTGATCTTTGTAATTGTGTCCAGAATATTACTTTGATAAAATGTATATGTACATCAGGTGATATGAGTATTTCTTCCACCATTTCTGGGAGCAGTATTTTGAAGATGTATAAATAAGTATTGGGGGTATAAAAAGGTGTACCCTGTGTCTATGAATATAGACATAATGCATGAATAGACCATACTGTGAACAAATAATATAACTTTTTCCAACTTTAAATAATGGATTGAATTGATATCTGAAAATATACAGAAAATCTATATTGATGTACAATCCTTCATTCCAACCAGTTATACATCTAATGGTAATATTAGGGTTATGGTTGATCATGACGTGTATGTGAGTTTTGCTTCAAAGGTGATTATGGAAATAGAAAATAATGCGTTTGGAATGAAGTCTCATGAAAAGACTGTGAATCAGGCGGTATAGTGATACCAGACTTCAAACTATACAACAGAGCAATAGTAACAAAATCAGCATGGTACTGTACCAAAACAGGCGGTTGGACAAATGGTACAGAATAGAGGACACAGAAACCAATCCACTAAACTACAACTATCTTATATTTGATAAAGAGGCTGAAAGCACACAATGGAGAAATGATAGCAGCTTCAACAAATGTTGCTGGGAAACCTGGAAATCCATATGCAACAAAATGAAACTGAATCACTTTCTCTTGCCATGAACAAAAGTTAACTCAAAATGGATCAAGGAGCTTGATATCAAATCAGAGACACAGTGTCTGACACAAGAAAAAGTTGGCTATGATCTACATACTGTGCGGTCGGGCTTCAAATTTCTTAATATGACACCCATAGCACAAGAGTTAATAACTAGATTCAACAAATGGGACTTACTCAAACTAAAAAGTTTTTTCTCAGCAAAAGAAACAATAAGAGAAGTAAATAGGTAGCCTAAATCTTGGGAACAAATCTTTACTCCTCAAACTTCAGATCGAGCCCTAATATCCAGAGTATACAAAGAACTCAAAAAATTAGACAATTAGATAACAAATAACCCAATCAACAAATGGGCCAAGGACCTGAACAGACACTTCTCAGAGGAGGACATTCAATCAATCAACATGTACATGAATAAATGCTCACCATCTCTAGCAGTCAGAGAAATACAAATCAAAACCACCCTAAGATATCATCTTGCTCCAGTAAGATTGGCAGCCATTATGAAGTCAAACAACAACAAGTGCTAGTGAGGACGTGAGGAAAAGGGTCCACTTGTACATTGCTGGTGGGAGTGCAAATTGGTGCAGCAAATTTGGAAAGCAGTATGGAGATTTCTTAGAAAGCTGGGAATGGAACCACCATTTGACCCAGCTGTTAACCTTCTCGGTCTATTCCCTAAAGACCTAAAAAGAGCATGCTACAGGGACACGGCTACATCGATGTTCATAGCAGCACAATTCACAATAGCAAGACTGTGGAACCAGCCTAGATGCCCTTCAATAGACGAATAGATAAAAAAAAATGTGGCTTTTATACAAAATGGAGTATTACTCTTCATTAAAAAATGACAAAATCATAGAATTTGCAGGGAAATGGATGGCATTATAGCAGGTTATGCTAAGTGAAGCTAGCCAGTCCTTGAAAAACAAATGCCAAATGTCTTCTTTGATATAAGGAGAGTAACTAATAACAGAGTAGGGACAAAGAGCCTGAGAAGATTAACACTAAACAGGAATGAGAGGTGGGAGGGAAAGGAAGAGAGAAGGGAAATTGCATGGAAATGGAAGGAGACCCTCAGGGTTATACAAAATTGCATACAAGAAGAAGTGAGGGGAAAGAGGAAAAAAAACAAGGGAGAGAAATGAAAAACAGTAGAGAGGGTAGAGAGAGAAGAGGGGAGGGGAGGGAAGAAGAGGGGGATAGTAGAGGAGAGGAAAGGCTGCAGAATACAACAGACACTAGTATGGCAATATGTAAATCAATGGATGGGTAACTGATGTTTTTCTGCAATCTGTATGCGGGGTAAAAATGGGAGTTTATAACCCACTTGAATCAAAGTGTGAAATATGATATATCAAAAACTATGTAATATTTTGAACAACCAACAATAAAAATTTAAAAAAAAAGAAACCTGGAGGAATACATGTGTTCTGAAGCAGGAAGTAATTGAAAGTGAAACAAATGTCTATAAATTTATGAACTTGTGGATAAATATATATCTTATGATGTGCATAAACTGAAGAAATAGTAATGTACTAGTGTTGCATAAAAACGAACGTCAAAATACACAACTTGTCACATAGGAATCTACTTGCATTAATGTTAAACTGGGTCAGATACTGTAGAAATATTACGATTTGTGTGCACCATTCACTAAAGTTATTTTTCAGTACTAGGAGACAAATATGTATTTCAGGTGGATGAATATTTTTGAGAATAATCTTGTGAAAAGTTTATTATAAATCCACATACATGAACATGAATGAATGTGGGGAGTGTATAATAAGGCATATATATTTCATATTTTGAAAAATCTGGAGAGTGTGTATATATATATATATATATATATATATATATATATATATATACACACACTCACACACAAAACACACACAGGAACATTAAAAATTAGCAATACATATGCCAATCGAAATTCATCATGAAATATATATCTTTCACAGATACAAAAGTATTTATTTTACTGAACTTGTATTTATGTATAATGTTGTTCAACTAGGAAGCAAACCCATAGATTGGATTTTCTGTTAAAACAGTGTTTAGGAGGAGTGATCTCTTTTTACGATTTGTATCTGCCAAGTCAGCCACCTCATAAGAATGTATGTGTGATACCATGTAGGATTCTATATGTGAACCTAAAAAATACATGTGCTGAATAGGCTTCAGAGAAAGGGAGACAGGAATTCACATATTTGTTAACTTTAAAAACACATGGAGAACTATTTCAATTAAAAATTGACTAGATTTATAACACCAACACTTTATCAGGCAAAAGGCAAGTCTAACTATACACCATGCCTACTCTGAACTGCTTCTATTTCTATTCTCTTTGGGTTGTTTTTCTCGATCATATTAGGATTAGTAGTCAGAGTCTAGTCTGGTTTTGGTTAGTGTCATGGATTCAGTATTTTGAATGGAAAATTAGATAATGAATCCAATGTGTATGCAAATATGTGCTGCACAAAAATTTTACCACTCTCATCCAGCACAATACCTTGAAATTATCTTTGCCCCAAGTAAGACACAATTAGAGTAGAAGAGTTAGAAAATCTGTGAATACATATCTGTACTGGAAAATGCTCAGGAGTTCACAACCTTGGAGGTGGTAGAGTAGTTTCCAAAAGTAAGGGACACGGGTTGATAGACCCAACCTGATCTTTTATTAAAATTGGGAGCCATCTTGCCACAAAGCCATAAAAAGTTAATTTTGGCTTTACTATAAATAACTGCAAATTCTGAACCTGCTTGGAATGCCTGCCCGTGCCTTGAATTCACCCATGCTTGACTCTCTGACCAGATATCAGCCCTCGCTGAAACTTTAGTGACACATCATAAATTTTGGCCTTCCCTGGCCAGACAACGACCCTCTCTGAGGCTCTATTTGTCCTCATAATTTCTGATATTGGGGCCACCGAAAAATAAATAAATAAATAAATGAACTACCATTTTTGTGATGCTTGTCAAAGTTCTGTTATCTGTAACCCCCATTTTGTGTAACTTTCTGGGCTATATAGCTGTGCTGTAGGAAAGGCAGGGTTGCTGTCTTGTTCCTGCCGTTTTGGGATGGAGAGGCAGCCCAGCCGGTTGACATAATAAGCTTGCCTCAATTTGATTTTAGTTGGAGTCAGTGTTCTTTTTTTGTGTCCTCATCTAATTTTTTTGAGTTCCCCAGCAAGATGACCCTGCCGACCAGATCACAAGACCAGACTGCTGGAAAATCTGAATCTGGCCTTCCCTTCAGGGCTCCGGGCTGGAGAGCCACTCTATTGGGTGCACATCTTGAGCTGTTCCAAGGTCATGGAGTGAGCGTTAGGTCCCAGGAGCACTGCGGTGAACCACTGCACTAAAACTATTAGCAATCACCTGGTGGAGGAGGCCTCAAAAATTAAGTGGCATCTTTATAACATCTGATATCCGTTTAACGGAGATCTGTTCTGATGACATAGAGGTGTCCTGGGGAGGCTCACATATACTCGTTTTCGGTACAGTAATGAGAATCGTTCTGTCCTCTGTTCTGTTCTGTAGGGAATTCATCTGGAATGGTAGAGATGTGATGACTGGCATGTACGTGGTCCTACTTCGGAGCTTTAGCAAGACGTTGCATTGCTCCTATGTTTTTTGTTTCAAGTCCGGGTTTCTGTATTTTGTGTTTTGTTCTGTGTTCTATATGTTTTTCTTGTTTGTTTTGTGTGTTTTGTTCTGTGATTTCTGTGGTAAAAACATAAGTATATTGGACGTGAAAATGGGTAACAAAGAAAGTAAGCCTGATATTCTTTCGGACTCTGTTTTAAGGAACTGCGATGAACTTTACCCCCCTTTGTTAAGCAGGATGAGAGAAGCTCCTAGCTGGCTGCCTGGAGTATAACCACTGCAGAGGGCAATGCCTGCTGGGGACCTAAGAACTGAGTATCTCCCAGGTTAACAAGTGAAACTCCATTAAAACCCCTTGTCCCTCCAGATCAAGAGAGTCACAACCTCTGGGCAGGGTTCCCTGTGTTTCTTCTTTGTTACCAAAGCAATAAACCTACCTTTTTCTTTTTCTAAAAACCTTGTCCTCATTATTAAATTGGCATTAATTGGCTTCAAGGTCAGGAGCCGAACTTTAAGTTACAAATTTTGATAAATCCCTCCCCCACCCCCTGTCCCGGAACATTTTTAGAGCTGACTACTGAAATGTTACTAGATGGAACATGCTTGGGGTGGAACCGAACCAGAGGAGATAATCCTGTAAGTAAAAGGAGGGACTGAGGGACTCCCAGCAGCTGCTGAAGCCCTGTTGCTTCAGGGAATTCCCTCCTTCCTTCCCTGCACTGTAAGGATTATGCCACCACTGTCTTGTTAAAAAAGAGAAAAAGAAAAAGGGGACACTAAATGCATTAAAGTCACCATGGAGACCCTTAATTGTACATTTCAGGTTGCCCCTCTGTTAAAACATCTGCCCCCCCCTTGTGGACATCTATGGTGCCACTGGTGTAGGAGATTTTTTTTCTTATCTGCTCAGGTTTAAAGGATTCTCTCTGACAGCCATAGTCTGGACCTTCTTTCTGTCTGTCTTGTGTCTTTGTTTCTGGCCCTTTAAGACATGTGCAATAATGTGTTGATATTATAAATTGTTTCTTGGGAATGATCTTAGCTGAATGTGTGTCTAAATGATGATGTTTTCTTGTAACAATCTGGTATTTGAATGGGTTTTTGAAGCATTGCAAAATCTTGCAGTTAAAAGTCGGGTTTAGGTAATGGTTTAGTTTATGATTTCAGATAATTCATGCCAGAGAACTTAAATACTTAGGATGGAAAACTAAAGAACTCTACTTCCAAATTGGCAAGTAACTTCCCAATCATTCAGTCTTTATTTTTCACCAATTTTGAATTGGGTAGCCTGTGAAAATATCACTGTGTGTTCGAGAGCATTAATCTGGACAAGGATTGTAAATCATAGTATGATATCTGTTGACAAAACAAGATGTAAAGATATAAAATTTTGTGAATTGTATCTTAAACTTGTACCATAATTTTCAACATCCAAACCTGAAAATTATGGTTAAAATGCCTTAGGCCTGAGGTGTCTGCTCAGAAAAGCAGTTTTTTCCTGCTCCTTCCAGACCTCAGCCATGACTTATTTTGAAAGGCAAATGAAAGAAGCCTGCAAGCTTAGTAGGAGACTGATCTGAGGCCTAAGAGAAAAAAAGGTAAATTGTATGGTATTTACTAATTACTGGCCAGTCATTTTTTCTAGGACTCTTATATTTTTCCTTAGATACTTTATTTTTTTTTTGAGCTCATGATTTTGATCATACAGACCTAGGTTAATGTTTTTCTTATCAGTACTATCTTTGACCAACTGTGGACTTTTTGAAACATCGCAATGGAGATTTCACCTGCGAAAAGCTACAAGGCCTTTACTATTATTATGTGTGCTCAATTTTGTTATGTGTTGTATGTCTATATATACATATGTCCGTATATTTTATATATAATATACAAATTAATATATATAAGGAGCACTCATTAAAAAAAAGCACTCATAAAAACAAATTTTAAAAAGTGGATCTAAAGATCTTCAATTCACGTGATTTAAATAATTCAATTAAATTTGATAAACAGATAAAAATAAATGTCTTTAAATTTAAGCTTTCAAGTTTTTCTAGGTATTCAAAAATCTGATAAAATATTAATATCTACAAAATGTCTAATATGCCTTGGTTCTAGGACTTTTCCTTCAACATAAAAATGGTTTACACTCTTCAATACATTTGTCTAATATTTTGATAAATAAGTAAAGTAAATTTGATAAGGGATTACTCATTCACGAGTACTTTTGTTAGATATCTGATTGACTTACTAACGTCTGTATAAGTTTGACTAAATTCTGTAAAAGATTGTAAAAATCAATCATGTGTTAAAGAGACAAAAATTTCTTAAAACATAAGTTTACCCATAACATTGTGTTTATTAAGTTTTATTTTTTCTTGTGCAAGCAACCATAGAAATTAAACAACTGATTAAATTAGAACTGTTATTTTAGAGCACTGTACTGCCATTTCTTTAAAAGCTAAACTTGGTTAATGTAGAAACATCAATGTAATTGTGATGCTACTAATGTGCTCATATCTTACAGGTATGCAAGTCTGTAAGGTAAAAATTTTAAAAGAGCATTATATCAAGCTGGTGTTCTGAAGTTTTATGGGGATTTATTCACCTGTT